>NC_135236.1:430851944-431153557 GCF_051348905.1 Ranitomeya variabilis
CCCATCCCCTGTCCCCCATCCCTCATACTCACCTGTCCCACACCGCGCGGCTGCGCCAACATCCCTCTGGCTTTGTCCCGACTCCGGGCACAGCACCTTCTTCCTGCGTGAGCGGTCATGTGATACAGCTCATTAAGGTCATGAATATGCGCATATTCATGACCTTAATGAGCAGTACCATGCGACCGCTCATTCAGGAGCTGCAGACGCCAAGACCAGGCATCGCTGGAGCAGGGTGAGTATCGTCTTCAAGGAGGGTGGGTGGGAGGTAAGCGGGCGGCCAGGGGTGCGTGGGGGGCGTGGGGGGCGTGGGGGGCGGGGGGCAGGGGGCGGTCGGTCTGGAGGTGACTTATTAAAAAAAAAAACCTTGCTCAGGTGCCACCCTCTGCATTGTCCCACCCTAGGCATGTGCCCTCAAGTGCCTAGTGGCAAATATGGCCCTGCTTACACCACCATATAGCGCCGCCATTTGCCAGCAGCAGGTTCCTCTCCTGCACGGTGGACCCTGGGTTGCGAAAGCACCTAATAATTCATATATATACTCGGTGTGTTCCGCCAACCCTGACACAATGTTTCCTAAAGTAGATTGCAGATGACATGTCATGTCACATCTCAGCCTATGACATGCCAAGTCACTCAGTGACCCAACTTTGAATACTACACTTTTTGAGGAATTAAACTAGGGGAGTACTGAGCGTTTTAACCCTTAAGTGAATTACAGATTTGTATAACATCAGCTGTGTCATTGGAAAACTATCATTTTTTCCACTAAAATGTTGCTTTATCCGCAAGTTTCAATTTTCAAAAGGGATGAAAGGAGAAAATTGACAATACAATTTGTTACACAATTTCTTTTGAGTGCACCAATACCCCAAAAACAGCTTTTGAGGCACAGGCCACAGCTCAATTGAACAACAAATTGTATGGTGCAATTTCTCCGGTTACCCTTATGAAAATGCAAGATTTCGGGCTAAAACATGTCTGTGGGAGCAATATGGCTTTTTAATTTTCCCTGTTCAACATTAAAAATGTTTGTGAAGAACCTGGGGGACTTCAAGGTACTCACCACACACAAGATAGGTTCCATGAGGGGTATAGTTTCCAAAATGTTGTCAATTGTAGGGAATTTCCACTGTTTAGGCACATTAGGGGCTCTCCAAATTAGACATGGCTTCTCAAAAAGTCAATGTCGCTTCTTGCCTTCCGGGACCCTGACATGTGCTCAGTGTTTTTTCCCTACATATGGGACATCAGCATGCTCAGGAGAAACAACAAATATTGAGGTCCATTTTCTACTGTTACCCTTGTAAAATAAAAAAAATGGTCTAAAGTAAAATCTTTGTGAAAAAAGTTAAATGTAAATTTTTTTCTTTTCACATTCCATAAATTCCTGTGAAGCACCTGAAGGGTTAATAAACTTATTGAATGTGGTTTTGAGTACCTTGAACAGTGCAGTTTTTAGAATGGTTTCAATTTTGTTTATTTTCTGTCATATAGAACCCTCAAAGTCACTTCAAATGTAGTGTAGAAAAATTTTGAAAATTTTGTTGGAAAAATGAGAAATTGCTAGTCAACTTTTAACCCTTATAACTTCCTAACAAAAAAAATTATGTTTTAAATATTGTGCTGATGTAAATTAGACATGCGGAAAATGTTATTTTTAGCTATATTGTGTTACAAAACTCTCTGGTTTAAGGGCATAAAAATTAAGTTTGAAAATTGCAACATTTTTAACATTTTTGCCAAATTTCCACTTTTTTTCACAAATAAACTCAAGTCATATAAAAAAATTTTGACCACTATCATGAAGTACAATATGTCATGAAAAAAACAACGTCAGAATCAGTGGTATCCATTAGGGTTGAGCGACCTTTACTTTTATAGGATCGGGTCGGGTTTCACGAAACCCGACTTTTTCAAAAGTCGGGTCGAGTGAAATCGGCCGATCCTATAAAAAAGGCGGGGTCGGGGTCGGCCGAAACTCGAAACCCAATGCAGTGCATTGGGTTTCCAATGGTTCCCAGGGTCTGAAGGAGCGGAAACTCTCCTTCAGGCCCTGGGATCCATATTTAAGTGTAAAATAAAGAATTAAAATAAAAAATATCGCTATACTTACCCTCTGACGGGCCCTGGTACTAACCGGGAACCTTCCTTCCTTAGAATCAGCCTTCCAGGACCTAGTGGTGATGTCGCGGTGACGTCTCGGCTTGTGATTGGTCGCGCGGCCGCCCATGTGACCGCTCGCGCGACCAATCACAAGCCGCGACGTCACCGTGACGTCACCGAAGGTCCTGGAAGGGCTGATTCTTAGGAAGGAAGGCTGCCGGAAAGAAGCAGGGCGTGTCCGAGGGTGAGTATATACCTAATAGGAATATACTCACCCTCGGCTTCGTTCCGGCAGCCTTCCTTCCTAAGAATCAGCCCTTCCAGGACCTTTGGTGACGTCACGGTGACGTCGCGGCTTGTGATTGGTCGCGTGAGCGGTCACATGGGCGGCCGCGCGACCAATCACAAGCCGCGACGTCACCACGACGTCACCGCTAGGTCCTGGAAGGCTGATTCTAAGGAAGGAAGGTTCCCGGTTAGTACCAGGGCCCGTCAGAGGGTAAGTATAGCGATATTTTTTATTTTAATTCTTTATTTTACACTTAAATCTGAATTCCGATACCAATTCCCGATATCTTAAACATATCGGGAATCGGTATCGGAATTCCGATTCCAGATTCAGAAGATCGCCGACTTCATGGCCGACCCCACACAGGGGTCAGGTCGGGTTTCATGAAACCCGACTTTGCCAAAAGTCGGCGACTTCTGAAAATTGCCGACCCGTTTCGCTCAACCCTAGTATCCATTCAAGCATTCTACAGTTATTACATCATGAAGTGACACTGGTCAGAATTGTAAAATTTGGCCTGGTGATGAATGTGGAAAAAGGCTCATTGGTGAATGGGGTTAATATTATTTCAATACCGTTTTTTACTTAATTCTTCTCTGGGATTTTAACTTTTATTAGATTGGTTGCTGATGTAATACATTGCAATGCATCGGCATTGCAGTGCATTATATTGGTCAATGTAACACTAACAGGATCCTCTTAAACCATGCTACTGGCATGGTCTAAGCAGGTCACCACCACTGGCAGATCCTAAGGTCATCGTGTCGACCTCAGGTTGCCATGACAATGATTATCCCATACAATGATATCGATGGGGGCCAATCAGAACTCCTTTCATCTCCTTGACTCTCAGATGCTGCGATGATGATTATGATATTGATAGTGCCATTTAGGGGTTAAACTGATGGTAGTGGTGTAGGCACCGCTCTTGGCAGCAACAACCAGGGCTCACCTATCTTGTAAGCTGGACTCCCTGTGGAGCCCAAGCGGCACAGCTCCCGTGCATCACTTGTTCTCCTTGCTGTACCCATACATAAAAGGTCGGGAACCCTTACCCAACCATGATCTATGGGTACGTCAAACGATGTGAAGGAGTTAAGCCATGTGTGCACAACAGTGGATTTTAATCTACCTTATACACAATATGAACAAATGTATTGAGAAGAATTTCTATTAGGCTTTGGACTTTGTCTATTGGATTCACCCAGAATATTATTTGTTAATTACTGTCAAGTGTTTCATGGGTTTAGACTAAAAGGAGAGAGCAGTCTTTTCTGCACTGGAAAAGAAACAGAAACAAAAACATAAAAATGACCACATGTAAAATATGTTAATATGGTATTTATTTACGTAGAGTATATATTCTTGGTTTGTTTAATACTTTCTGTGTAAAATTTTAATCGTATTGTCTCCTTCATTAATTTCCATTTTCAGTACATAAAACATTTATATACTGTACGCCTTAAATTCAATAGTTTTTTTGTTGCAGGGGCTACTTTACTGAATACAGGAACTGATAAGCCATAGGACACAATAAACACTATAACAATATTTAACAGACTATAAGAATAGACCAATGTATTTTCTGAGACATAAGTGCTTTGAAAGGAATGATGCAAATTCACATTTATTAAGTCTGCCTACACCTACAATTTACTTAAAATATGACTTATGCTGTTAATATACATATTGTCCACTTTAAGATTTACTTATCACAATGTTTTGTTATATAATTTTGAAACTTATTTACTTTTTTGTCTATGTAAGATTATCTTTCATTGGTGTCTGTGGTAGAAGAATCCTTATTACTTTGTGCACCAACAGCTGCAACATGCACTAGTGGACACACATTTTTGTTTCTGTTCCTTACCTCCTCATAGAAGCTGATCAGATTAGTTAGATTTTTACCTTATGTAACCCATATTCTTTTTTATCTTTGTAGAAATCCTGTTTTGTTAAATGTTCTTTATAGCTGTTAAAGATGACCATTCAGCAATTTTTTTCTTTTTGAACTGGACATTCAATGAAATTGAGGCTTCAGAGAAGAATAAAGCACTTGTTTGTTTAGCTGCTCTGTTGTAGAAAATATAGCAAAGTATTTGGCACCTAATATGTTAACTTTTCTTAAATCCAAATGGGTGTTGTTAGATATTTTTCATTGGGAGTATGTACTTCTCCCTGTATGAGTAGCCCAAACAGAAGCAGGCAGTGACACAGCAGAAACCCCCTCCCAAAAAATAGCTTTGGGTTCTCAGTGTATGAGATGTATTATTCAGCTCTGATCTCTGAGTAGTTATTACGAGATTAAAGCAAAGATGACTCACACTTTTCACCTAAGGTTAGTCTGGGAGAAGGTGCAGTACAGCTGAATTTATCTGTGTGACATTACAACCCCTTCTATCAGCTCTCCTCTTCTCATAGCACTATCAGCTATGCTGTATTGACCCGCCCCTGTACTGTCTGTCTTGTGAAGTTGCTTTCAGCTATATAGACATAAGTGTGACTCATTTCAAGAGAGATGAAAGACATTTAATGTTTTTAGGACAAGCCCAGAACACAAATGATGTTTAGACATGTTCTTCAGCATAGCTGGGACTTTTTAACTTTTCATAACTCCATTTGAGCTATAGGAATGAACTCCTGTAATGTGGATTTCTCCACAATGTTGTCCATGTTATCCATTAAACCTTTAATAGTCTTACAGACCTTGGATAATGTTCCAACTGAATCAGTTTAGATGGCATGAGAAGAATATGCTAAACAGCATAAACATTTCTGAATAGATATGCAAAGTGGAACAATTTGTACACAGAAATATGGCTGCAACAGCCAAATGTGTAGCAGGTATGGTAATAACAATATAACAGTGAGACACACATATATATATAAAATCATAACCGACAAGAGGCTAAAACACTTTTAATTGCAGATTCTTAGACTTGCAAAGAACAAATTGCTTGTGAGTCAATTAGAAACACTGCAAAGCTGAGCTTCTAAAATAGGCAGGGTAATCCAAGAGAATCCAAAAATACCAACTAAACCTTTCGTATCTGCAATCCTCAATATCAGATCTAGAAATCAATAAAGACCTTCAAAAGAAAAGAAAATGTTATTCAGTCTGTTTACCACATGGCCTATTGAACTCAATAGAACAGAAAAAAAAATAAAAGGGGCAGATTTTAGAGTACATTATATGTATTTCCACTGTTCTGTCAGCTCGAAGAGTGGAGAGATTTTCCATATGTTGTTCTGCTGTAAGGGGTGCAATGGAATTTAATATTTCAGACATTTTCCTTTTTTCTGAAACATAAGTAACAAAAACTAATGAAACATCATAAAAATTGTTTAAAACAAAAGAGAAAAAAAGAGAAAAATGGCAGACTTGATTTTTTTTGTCACTTTGTACCCCAAAAAATGATAAAAAAAGATGAATAAGTTTTATGTGCCCAAAATGGTACAAATTAAAATGTAGCTCACCTGACAAAAAACAACTCTTCACACAAAGTCTATGAAGAAAAAACACAAGTCTTAACTCTTAATTGTAGATTTTTGTTTTGCCCATTCTGCAAATTCAGCATGCCGATCTGGCATCAGTCGAACACTCCTTTGGCGGATATTAGCTACTCACAAATGGCACCCTTATAAAATCCGGCTGTCTGCAACATCTCAACGAGGATGACCCAAATCGGTGCGCTGAATTTGCAGAATGGGAAAAACAAAAATTGGAACAGAACCCTCAGTTAACACAGAACATTATGTTCAGTGATGAGGCAAACGTTTTTGGGTGGGCCATTATTTTACATAACCCTAAATCAAATGGGAATGGTGCCAGTTTTCTTCTGTAGGATGTCTTGCATTGAAATCTGCTGCAATGACCCGGCCGGGTACTGCATTCACCAGACACCAACACAATTTCTATCGGCTCCTCACGTGTTAACCTCTGCGACATGTCAATGGCTGTAAACAAAGAGAAACTTGTAAAAAGCTCATGAAAGAATAAAGTTATATTAAAACCAAGCACACCATTGTTTTTCTTGTAAAATTCTCAATAAGTTTGATGTGTCACATGACCCTTTTCCCATTGGAAAAATTAAAGTTGCATCCAGAATGGACGACTTCAAAATAGCCGCTATGGTCACCACCCATCTTGAAAAGTTTTTCCCCTCCCATATACTAATATGCCACAAACGGGAAGTTGATATCACCAACCATTCCCATTTTATTTAGGTGTATCCATATACATGGCCCACCTTTAGTGGCACTAGAGATGGAAAATGACTCTGCCATTACACTGACACCACTGTAAAAGCTTTGATAATTTGATAGATGTCAAAGCTTCAGGGCATTATGGAGAAAACTGCTTCAGAATTGTTGAAAATGAAGCTGGATTTTTTTTTTGCAATCTGCAAATCAAATCTCAAAATGTTGTAATTCACATGAAACTGCAAATTCAAGCAAATTTTAATCTATGTGGATTGATCTACTCATCTCTACTCTTATTATATTGATAGCAAAACCAAAATTTATTTTAAAGATGTTTTTCTGAAGAGGTAAAACATAAAAATACTGTATACATTTGGTAATACAATAACTAACTATAAGTAATTAAAATAATATGTCAATTGTGCAACAAAGTGAATGCTCTACCAGCGAAACCCAAAAGACTGGACTGGCTTTTTTTATTTCCACAACTCTTGGATAGCTTTTCACATTTTTTCAGTACATTTTATGATTTAATATTATCATTCAAAACTGCAACTCATTCAGCAAAATCAATCTTTAACACAATTTTGTTCCTGGAAAAATTAAAATGTTATGGCTGTTTGAAGGCAGCAGGTAAGAATTAAAAATGTCTGCATCTCAAAGTGGGTAACATATACAGTCATATGAAAAAGTTTGGGCACCCCTATTAATCTTAAGCTTAATGTTTTATAAAAATGGTTTATTTTGCAACAGCTATTTCAGTTTCATATATCTAATAACTGTTGGACACAGTAATGTTTCTGCCTTGAAATGAGGTTTATTGTACTAACAGAAAATGTGGATTCTGCATTCAAACAAAATTTGACAGGTGCATAAGTATGGGCACCCTTATCATTTTCTTGTTTTAAATACTCCTACTTACTTTTTACTGGCTTACTAAAGCACTTTTTTTGGTTTTGTAACCTCATTGAGCTTTGAACTTCACAGCCAGGTGTATGCAATCATGAGAAAAGCTACTTAAAGTGGCCACTTGCAAGTTGTTCTCCTGTTTGAATCTCCTCTGAAGAGTGGCATCATGGGCTCCTCAAAACAACTGTCAACTGATCTGAAAACAAAGATTATTCAACATAGTTGTTCAGTGGAAGGATACAAATAGCTGTCTAAGAGATTTAACCTGTCAATTTCCACTGTGAGGAACATAGTAAGGAAATAGAAGAACACAGGTACAGTTCTTGTTAAGGCCAGAAGTGGCAGGCCAAGAAAAACATCAGAAAGGCAGAGAAGAAGAATGGTGAGATCAGTCAAGGACAATCCTCAGACCATCTCCAGAGAGCTGCAGCATCAACTTGCTGCAGATGGTGTCACTGTGCATCGGTCAACTATACAACGCACTGTGTTTTTTTGCCACCATGCATAACGCCTTTTTGTTTTACCAAACAACTCAATCTTGGTTTCATCAGTCTACAGGACCTTCTTCCAAAAAGAAATTGGCTTCTCCAAATGTGCTTTTGCATACCTCAGCCGACTCTGTTTGTGGCGTGCTTGCAGAAATGGCTTCTTTTGCATCACTCTCCCATACAGCTTCTCCTTGTGCAAAGTGCATTGTATAGTTGACCGATGCACAGTGACACCATCTGCAGCAAGTTGATGCTGCAGATCTCTGGAGGTGGTCTGAGGATTGTCCTTGACTGATCTCACCATTCTTCTTCCCTGCCTTTCTGATGTTTTTCTTGGCCTGCCACTTCTGGCCTTAACAAAAACTGTACCTGGGTTCTTCCATTTCCTTACTATGTTCCTCACAGTGGAAATTGACAGGTTAAACCTCTGAGACAGCTTTTTGTATCCTTCCCCTGAACAACTATGTTGAATAATCTTTGTTTTCAGATCATTTGACAGTTGTTTTGAGGAGCCCATGATGCCACTCTTCAGAGGAGATTCAAACAGGAGAACAACTTTCAAGTGGCCACTTTAAGTAGCTTTTCTCATGATTGCATACACCTAGCTATGACGTTCAAAGCTCAATGAGGTTACAAAACCAAAAAAAGTGCTTTAGTAAATCAGTAAAAAGTAGGTAGGAGTATTTAAAACAAGAAAATGATAAGGGTGCCCATACTTATGCACCTGTCAAATTTTGTTTGAATGCAGATTGCACATTTTCTCTTAGTACAATAAACCTCATTTCAAGGCAGAAACATTACTGTGTCCAACAGTTATTAGATATATGAAACTGAAATAGCTGTTGCAAAAAAAACAATTTTTATAAAACATTAAGCTTAAGATTAATAGGGGTGCCCAAACTTTTTCATATGACTGTATTCCACATAAACAAACATGCAGTAGAATCTGATGCTTGGGAGATAAGCAGTATTATCACAGAATGATTGTAATCTTTTTTGCCTCATTCATATACTGTAGCTATAGTATTGTTTTATGTGCATAATGTATATTATATTCTGATAACAGGATCTGAAACTGTAAATGCATGCAGAAAAAACATTCCCAAGAAAACCTTTGCCACTAAAAATTAATTAAAGTTAAAAATGGCTATTACACTTATTTAAGCAGATCCATAATATAAATCCATATTTTCGTAAAATGTACTTAATTCATATTTAACATTACATAATTATCTTTAGAATAATGATAAGCTATATGCACATGTAAATGAGCAGGCAAAGGACCGATTCTCCTAAACTGTATGTTTATAATACATCATCTACTCATCAGTGCAAGTCAATAATACTATAATAATTTATTTTATGACAGCTCATGTCCTAGAATTTACTTGCAGTAATTCACATTGTTTAAAAAACTACAAGGATTTTAAATACCTAAATGGTCAGACATGTTAATAAAAAAACTAACAAGAAAGCCAATACAAAGTGACTCCTCTCCAAATAGTAAATAAAAATCAATCTTTATTAAGTACATATACAGGATAAAATCAGTTAAAAAAGGTTACTGCAGAGAAAAAACATTCCGACAATCCTATTAAGAAATGAGTGTGCCAAACACTAGTAAAATATTCTCCCTAAGGCTAAAATTGCTTCATAAAAAATATTCTGAATGCTCTAAAAATTGTAAATAGTACCTAGTAAGAGAATGAAAGTATACGATATATGAGATCAGATTATTTTTTTTAAAATAAGAACAAAACCTGACAAAGGGTTAATAGAACAAAACTTAATATGAACAATATCTTACCTTAGTGGGGTGTTGTTCTATAAACCGGTGATGATGACAAAGCTAACCATGATTGATCAGGTACTACTCGAAGGTATGGCCTGAATAACAGTACGTTGAGTGTGAAGAGATTGAGAAGTAGACGATCTTAAAGTTTATTCTGATTGCTAGCCACCTTGCTTTTTCCAAATGAGCAGCTGATGTTGCGTCATATGCTGATGGAGGGCTGTATTTATTAGTCTATTTAAGCCAGTATGCCCATAACTTATTTTCCTCATGCAGAGTTTGCAGACTGCCGGAAAATCATGTGGCAGCTATGTTGAACTGAACTCCCACACATGAGATTCCAGCTTGTCCAAGTCACCATCACTGTCATTAGATCTTTGGGGTCACCTGCTCTAGAGCTGAATGCAGAACAAGCAGATTTTTCTCCAGAGGATCTTTTTAGCTGCATGTCTTTTCTGATAATATGTCCTCCTCGTCACCCATAGCTGGTTCCTAAGTCTTTCTAATCACAGAATAATCATCATTCTAATCTCAAATTCAGCATCTGTGTGGGAAATGGCATATGTTCCTTTGCTCCCCTGTCTGATTCTCACCTCAAGATTTCCACTGAATCTATCAACATGGCTCACAATTCACAAATCCAGTCACACATCTGGGGTTAGATTTAGGCTGTTCATCTTCTCCATCCCCATGTCTTCCAAATACAAAGGCTGACTTTTCACTTCTTCCAACAAATCATGTGCTTGAAGTTGTTCTGATACAGCATCTTCGTTAACACTCAGAGTGCCTTGGTTTAGATGACTAAAGGGCAGACCAAAAACAGAAGTGACATTCGGATAAATCAAGATCAAGTTATGTTGTCAGGGTAGCTACATCATTCTGTTGTGACTTCCTGATGTCACATATATATCATTTTGCTCTCTGCTTCCTCACCATTAGTATTATTGCCAAAGGCAAAATAGTCTAGATTTGACCTCTGCTTTGTACTACTAGAACCGGGATTGTTGCTGACTGCATTTCCAATAATGCTCACACAAGTTTTGCCATGTTATGTGTAGTTTTCTCCGTAACATCGCATCATTCATTTGCCAGTGCCACATTTTGGTTTAACAACATATATATATGAATGAATTTACATGTGAAAAAATTGTAGTATACACTAGTTTGTTCTGTAAAGCATATGAGACTCATCCATTCAATTCTATTGGTAGGTAACAAAATATTTGATGCCATATGGAGCAGCTGATTTTCAAGGAGAATGTAACTTTTAACATCTGTCATCTCTCTTTTATCCATTGGTTTATATACATAAGAATAGCTGCTCACCTCTCTATGCTCCCCCTCCCTCTCCCGGCTTCTCAGTTTTTGAAGAGATGCAGTGATACATCGCCAGCCTGCAACTTTCAGGGCAGGTCTGCTAATCACTGCTCTCTCCATTCCTTGTCAGGAACTGTATACTTGCTAAAATTCTCTGTTATCTCCAAAAATATTTTCATGAATAAGAGTGCACACACTCAAACAAAACCACTGATAGCTGAATGTGCAATAGCAGAACTTGTGCTAAGTTTTGTACTTCTATTAATATTGCAGCTCTACTATTCACCAGAGCTGTCAATCAAGGAGGAAAAGCCTGCCCTGCTAATAACCAGTAAGTAAAGAAACTAAGGAGACTGAAGAGTTATGTGCTGCTCAAGACACAATTTAAGAATACCTATTTACGGTGCATTTACACTGGCCAATAATTAGAAAGCGATTATCAGCCTATCTTACCAGGCTGCTAATCATCTAATGATGAGCAAGCAAAATATTCACTTGTTAAGTGAAATCATTTTTAAACTTGCTTAAATATCCTCTCACTTGACACTGTATAGTCCTGTGTCAAGATATGCTGCTAAGAACAATGCTTTTCTATTTGCACAGAACATGTTATCCATTTTGGATTTTAACCCTCTGTCAGGAACAATGGCTTCACTAACAAGTTCAGGTACAATGCACCTTTCAAGTCAGGCTAGAAAAATGCCTGTGGTATCTAATTTTCTCAATTTCAGTGCTCTAAAAGTTATCAGTTATCTTCATAGGGATGTAATAAAAGAGAGTACACATCATCAGGTGTATCAGGTGTATCAGAATTAGATGTTAAAGGCTCACCAGAAAAAAAAGCAAGAACTGCACATCATTTTTGCATGTGTCAGGCAGATTGCAGATAGAGGAGATCTGCATGGAGGAATGGGGCAACATACCACCAACAATGTTTGCCAACCTCCTGAAGACTTACAGAAAATGCTTGACCTCTGGCATTGCCAGCAAAGGATGTATAACAAAATATTCAGATGAACATTTCTTAATGACCAAATACTTATTTTCCACAATAATTTGCTAAATAAATCTTGCCAAATCAGACAAGGGGATTTTCTGGATTTGTTTTCTCATTTTGACTTTCATGGTTGTGATCTACCTATGATGTCAATTACAGGCCTCTCTCATCTCTTTAAGTGGGAGAACTTTCACAATTAGTGGCTGACTAAATACTTTTTTTCCCCATGTTAATCAATTAGATTACAATTTGAAAACCAATTGTCAGCTGTTATATTGGGACCCAATCCAAATAAGGACTCAGCCATTCTTTTCACAACATCACTAGGTTTGTTGCTGACAAGGTATGGTTTTCTGGCAGCTTTCCTGCATAAATTTAAAGGTTTCATGTGTAGATCTTCCTGGCATCAATAAGCGCATACATTTTTAATTCGGTATTTGCTATTCTTTGATGGAATGTATTGACGAAATGCACATTTGCCACAAAAAACAGGGAGCATTTAGTCATTAGTGACGTTCTCCCCAGGGCAATAGCTTTTATTACGGTTTCCAACAAATTTTTTGAATAAATCTCAAACTGAAACAAGCTGTTCATATGTTTTAAGTTGGGTTCCAGTAGTTCTGTCGTCAAACCAAAGGCAACAAATTAGAATCTTTTTCAACACAAAGCGTGGTCAAATTTTTCTATTCCATCACCATCTATACCCCAAAGTTTCTCCAAACTGTGGCGATTTGCACTATATGTTCCTGCAAGATATAACAATCCAAAAAAGCCCTCAATTCTATCTCATCTGTGGACTTGATGATTCTGTTACAGATGAACTTGTCTTTTATATTGTCTATATATTGATTTGTGTATGTGACAATAGAGTCCAGAATGTCATCTGTGAATAACCTATTCCAGCATTCAGCTGCAGTTTTAGCATTCCTTGCTGTTCCTTTAACTGCAAGAAGGTAAGTGAGAATGTTTTTAGGCTCCCTACGTTTAGTTTGCATGGGTGGCTTATTGCTCCATTTTTTTTTTATGTTTTCCTAAATAATTTTTTTAAAATGTTCTTCATCCTCATCACTCTCACCACTTTGCTTTGTTTAAAAATCTATTTCACATATTTCCAATCTCACTTTCTTCTCCTAAATCCTCATGCAGTGTGGGGTTTGCATCATCATCTAACAGTATTTTCACTTCATCAACATAAAGAGGTTTTGACAAATCGTACATTTTCCTCTCCATTTCAGCAGATAATCTGAAATGAGAGTGAATATGTATTAGGGAACAGTGTGCCTGAGAAGCACACTTTCATTTGTAAGAAAGCCTTACTTATTTCTATGAAATATCCAAAAACTTTGTACTATCCATTCATAAAACAAGCTAAATTACCAATTGTGATGACTAAAAACATAAAATACCAACCTTATATAGTGTGATGTGTTCGAAAACAATGTCTAAAGGTACCTTCACACTAAGCGACGCTGCAGCGATATCGACAACGATGCCGATCGCTGCAGCGTCGCTGTGTGGTCTCTGGAAAGCTGTCACACAGACAGCTCTCCAGCGACCAACGATGCCGAGGTCCCCGGGTAACCAGGGTAAACATCGGGTTACTAAGCACAGGGCCACGCTTAGTAACCCGATGTTTACCCTGGTTACCAGTGTAAAAGTAAAAAAAAACAAACAGTACATACTCACCTTCTGCTGTCTGTCACACGTCCCTTGCCATCTGCTTCCTGCACTGACTGTGATTGCCGGCCGTAAAGCACAGCGGTGATGTCACCGCTGTGCTCTGCTTTCACTTTACGGCCGCCAATCACAGTCAGTGCGGGAAGCAGACGGCAAGGGACGTGTGACAGACATCAGAGGGTGAGTATGTACTGTTTGTTTTTTTTACTTTTACAATGGTAACAAGGGTAAACATTGGGTTACTAAGCGCGGCCCTGCGCTTAGTAACCCAATATTTACCCTGGTTACCACTGTAAAACATCACTGGTATCGTTGCTTTGGCTGTCAAACACGACAATACACGCCAATCTGACGACCAAATAAAGTTCTGAACTTTCAGCAACGACCAGCGATATCACAGCAGGATCCTGATCGCTCCTGCCTGTCAAACACAACAATATCGCTAGCCAGGACGCTGCAACATCACGGATCGCTAGCGATATCGTTTAGTGTGAAGGTACCTTAAGAAGCTAGCACAGTTATATCTGCTCTTCTGAGTCTCTGCAGTACAACTATGATATCAGGTTTCACGAAGCATCAAGAGTCAGGAAGGTATTGGGGCGTGGGGGATTTCCTGACAATCTGGTGAGGAGGGAGAAATGAAACTAAAAGAACTTATCCTGTCAGATAACTCATTCCTGATGGAGGGTTAAAAAATCAGCTCATCTCAAATATTGACTTAGTAAGAATAGGGGGAGAGGATCCTCATAACGTATTGCAATATATTTATCACTAAAACAATATTTTTTGAGTAATAAAGCTCCACTGAATCTGTTTGTGAACAATCCAAGTGTAAGGTAAAGAAAATGTCTTTCCCTGTATTATGGAGAGAACTAGGCTATAAAGTCCTCCCAGAAGAGATGCACTGTTGAGCCTCTCTGATGTTCCTAGCATCGTTTGTCACACTAAAATAGAAAAACAATTGGCCAATAGCAAAATAGTTGCTGTATAAAGCAGATTGGTTAAGATTTGCTGTTCTTCGGGACACTTTCTTTACTGTCACAGTATAAAAGAAGCCTGTAATAAATATTATGGCTGCTGATTGCAGAGGAGGCTAAAATGTTATAGTCACTGTAGCCATCAGTCACTTTCTTGGACTCCGTTCACTACCTTCTATGCTCATAAAATATAGCAGGCAAATATATGGTCACAATGGGGATAGCTTCTGCTCATTACAGCAATCATATAAGCACTTTGCCTTAAGCTTTCCTGTTTCATTGCTGATTCAGAGAATTCACATGGGAACCAGGTGTCACTGCCTTGACTTAAATTCTCACACATTTGATGAATTTCATTATGCATTTCTTGCAAATATGAAAAAATAAACCAAGTGTTGTAAAGCATATTTTTGAAAGTAAAAATCAATCAGTTAAAATAAGCAAATTAAGAAATAATGTTGTTTACAAACCTATTGTTAGGGAAATGTACTTTAATCAGGCAAATATAAGAGCATAGTTGCATCTGGCATGATTTCCTTTATTTACTCTCATACAGTTATCCTGTTATCTGGAATAACACTTATAATTAGACAATTATTGTAAGCAAAAAAATATGAAATACAATAAGTGCAAGACTTGGAAATATTGACAATATTAAACATGGAAAGAAAGATATACAATTTTTTTTCAACTTTTCACCTTTTTCCAAATTTAGGTCATCAATGAATGAAAATTGTAAGTAAAATTGTCCTCAGGAGACACAATTATTTATGTAATGCTCCCCAAACAAACTGCAATAATGTCATGCAGAATAGATAGTATTGGTCTCCACTGAGAGAACCACAGGATTGGAAGTGTACGTATGTATGACATCGATAACCTGATCACCAGTAACTTTTTGTAGTTCAGGAGGAGAGCAGTGATAAAATGAGGAGCGGATAAGTTATTTAGAGCACATGTTGTTGGGCTGCCAATATTTTGGAGTGCTTTTGCTGATATATTGACAATATGACTATTATATAGAGCTTTGGCTGGTACTGTCATATATGCAACAATACATCTAGCACCAATACTTGCCATCTAAATGTGAATACTTTTTCAGACATTCTGTAAGAGTAATATGTTTGTGTCTGGACTTTTACAGAAGAATTAATTCTCCGAAATGTAAGAACTAAAATCTGCAGCATACCTCAAAGCAAATCTATGTTGAAATATTTGACAATGGCAGATTGTGGCTTTGCAGGAACGTCCAAATATGAAACTGTCTATTTGCACATTTTATGAATGTTACAACTCATTTTATATGTACAAACAGCATTATACTGAAGCTATGGATGGATATACTGTAATAGGACAGATGGCCAGAATTATAATGTGGTCACATTTATTGACATCATTATTTGCCTACTTTTGCTGACAGTTATGCTTTATATGTAGTATTATCAACAATTGATTTAAAAAAATACTACACACACTTGTTAAAATGACAGTTTGTCACCAAACAAAATCATACCTTCAAGTATAATTTCAAAACTATTTCTACCTATAATGGCATTTGCAATATGTACAATTCAATTGATAAGTAAAAGAATATTCATTTCGAGCAGTTAAAGAAAAACAAAGAACTAAATTATTGTGGTTGCATAAACACAGTATGCACACCCTAAAACTAATACTTTGCTGAAGCTCCCTATGTATTTCTGACAGCATTCAAGCTTTTTTGGGTAGGAGTCTATCAGCATGGCACATTTATAATTGGCAGTTTTTTCCCATTGTTCATTGCAGCAGTGCTCTAGAAATGTCAGACTGATAGGGCAACTTCCTTTGTATAGCTCTCTTTAGATCACCCACATATTTTCAGTTGGATTCAGGTATAGTCTTTGGCTGTACTTTAATATTCTTTCGCAAATCTCTTGTTGATTTATGTATGTATACTTACTGTCATTGTCATGCTGACAGGTGAAATTCCTCTTCATTTCAGGCTTTTCAGTAAAGGCCTGAAGTTTTTGATGCAAAATTGACTAATATTTGAAACTCTTCAAATTTCTTTTAACCTTGACAGTGCTAATGTATAATGCTGCCTCCACCATGCTACACTGTGGGTATACTGTTCTTTTAGTGATATGCAGTGTTGGATTTTCTCCAAACACACTTTTTAGAATTATGAGCAACAAGGACAGCTATGGTTGCATCTAATCATAACACGTTTTCCCCAAAATAAACTGCCCATCTCATAATGTGTTGTAACTTTAGTCCTTTCATTCCATCAAAATACCAGTGGCTTGTTGCAGGTGTGCATGTGCTTTTGGAATGTGAATCTAATTAGTTTTACTTGTCTTGTACTTTTGGTACTGACCTGGGCAAAGGAAACACTGTAATTTTTGAATAGATATTTGAATATTACAATTTATAAATCATGCACCCTACAAATATATTGTATGTTGTTGCAGCATGGATTTTTTAGGCATCAATCTACCTGTAAGAACTTAGTAACATAATATTTTGGGGTACATTTCATTTTTTTCATCAATGGCTGATGATTTAAAAAGATGAATAATTTAAAAAGTATTTAAAAACAAATAGAAAAAAAGGGTGCTGAATTTTATTTACAGTGAGTGTACATTTGTAGAGACAAAGGTTTTTTTTTAATTCCGGAACTGTTGTTAAAGGGAAGAATAATTTAAACCAAAAAATATATCTAAAAAAGATATAGAAAAGGTAAACTATGGGGGTTAAAGAAAAAAAATCAAAAGATGATACATTTTACTCTTTGCACACCGGTTTTAATATAGCAATTTGGCAATTGTACACCACAGTAGGTAGGCAGTAGAATACTGAAGTGGATGGGTATATTAAGGTGGCACAGGCAAGGAACAAGGCTGACAGAGTGAATATGTTGGCAAAGATGATGCTGGCCATGTTGAAAAATCATCACAGTTGGTAATGAAAGTAAACCAATGGGGTCTTAGTGTGAGGTGTTGAGTTCCTGCCTCTGCACAGGGGGAATCTCGAACCATCTCCGCTGCGGTTTCCCATTCTTCTCCAGCTGCAGTGGAGCCTGCTCAGTGGAGACGTCGGTCCCAGCGTCTGGCTCAAGCTGATACTGTTTCACTGGTTACTGCTGCCCTTACAGGCTCTGCCTTTGTAGCCAGCACTGATCAGCAGCGAGCAGGTCTTTCTCGGACTGAGTCCTGCTTTTCCCATATTGAGCATGCCCACGGGATGACCACCCATTGGAGGTCAGGAGTCACATACTCTGGTCCTGTTGCGGCTCCTATTGGACCATCTGGAAGGTCCTATAGCACTGTTGCTATAAAAGGTTTGCATGGCCGCTCGGCCATGCCCTAGTGTATACTTGAAAACGTGTGTGTGTAGATGTGTGACTGTCGCTCTTTAATCATCCCCCTTCCTAGTGTTGTTGACTGCTCGTGAATGGTGGATGCTTGCTATCTAGAGCCCGACAGTGCTACCTGCTCCTAACACACGATACTGCATCTGATTGCAGTGACCACCAGTGCGGCGCCGTAGGGTGCTTTCCTGACCCAAGTCTGGGTGGTTAGTGGCATCTGCCAGAGCAGCACTGCACGCACTCTTGTGCATTTAATTATTGTTTCTGTTTTACTCTGACACCCCATTAGCGGTGTTGAGTGCAAGAGTTCTAGAGGAACTCTTTCCCTGAGTCTTGGGATAGAGTTCTGTGACTCCTTGCTTGCGCTCTTTGTGCGGTACTGCGGCCCTATGACGCAACAGGGTTCGCTTCCTTCATACTGGGTGAAGCTAACCCGTGTGTGTATCCACATTATACCACCATATAGTCCATCATTACTCAGCAGCAGGTTCCATCTCTGCTCGGTGGACGCCGGGCTGTGAACGCACCTTATACCATCTTCCTAATTATTTGGTGCGTTCCGCTATCCCTAACATTACACTAGCACCAGGGTCTGGCTAGTAATAGCGGATGAACTGCAACCCTTGCGGTACATCCAGCAGCTTGAGGGCAGGTTGGCGGCTCTCGAGCGCACAACCTAAGCTGTGGATGTTACTGCAGAAGCTATTCAGGCTGTCCCAACCTTATCTCACCTCCCGCTGCCAGAGAAATACTCTGGTGACAGTAAGTCCTGTAGGGGTTTCGTGAGCCAGTGCTCTATACACCTTGAGCTCCTGGCTGCACGTTTCCTCACAGAGTGGGCAAAGGTGGGATTCATTATGTCTCTCCTGTCAGACAGGGCGTTGGAGTGGGCTATGCAGCTGTGGGAGCCTGGAATTATGTGGTGCAGAGTGCTCCGCTGTTCCTGAGCACTCTGAAACAGGTCTTTTTAGGACCTCGAGTCACCCATGATGCGGCACTCCAACTGTTGGCATTGACTCAGGGCTCGTCCTTGGTCAGCCATTTTGCCGTCCACTTCCGCACCTTAGCATCTGAGCTGGAGTGGTCGGATAAAGCTCTCATCCTTGTATTTTGGAGGGGACTTGCTGACAATGTGAAGGACGCTTTGGCCACTAGGGAGATTACCGCCACACTGGAGGAGCTCATAGCAGTATCAACTCGCATAGACCTTCGTTTTAACAAGCGAAGGTTGGAGCAAGCCCAGTGTAGGCAGAGGTTTTTGGCTGTCTCCCACCTTTGCCAAACCTCTGGAATCTCCGGTCCAAGCACCCGAGTCACATGAGGCCATGGTGGTGTCACGAGCGGTATCTATGTCCCGGACCGCTCGTGCACTCAAGGTCTGTCATGTCTGCTGGCAGTCAGGACATCTTGCCTCCAGATGTTCCTAGAGGTTTGGAAAACATCAGCATCTAGTGGTTGCAGGAGGAGGTACACTAGAAACGGCAACGTTTTCCTCCAAACTGTCCTTTAAGGGGACAATTACCATAGGTCCATCCACTCATACGGTAGAGCTTTGCGTGGATTCTGGGACGGAGGGCAATTTTATGTCATCTGCCATCACCCAACGACACACAATACCCCTGGTGATGCCTGCCAAACCTGTGACCATACGAGTGGTGAATGGGTCGACACTGCCCTCACAGATAACACACCAGACCGTTTCCATTTACTCTATCTATATCGCCATCTCATCAGGAAATTATTTCCTTACTCGTCATTCCTGAGGGAATTGATGAGGTCCTGTTAGGGATACCTTAGTTACGGTACCACTCCCCTCATATAGAGTGGTCCACAGGCAGAATTTTGAAATGGAGTGAATCCTGTGAGGGTAGATGTCAGAGGGAGTGCATTCAGGTTGCTACTACTGAGGTATCCACAGATCTTTCCCCTCTACCCAAGCACTATTGGCCCTATGCGGACGTGTTCTCCAAAATGGCTGCGGAGACCCTTCCGCCTCACCGCCCCTATGACTGTCCTATTGACCTCTTGCCTGGTGCTGAGCTTCCTCGGGGTCGAGTCTATCCGTTATCTCTCCCAGAGATGGAGGCAATGTCACAGTACATCCAGGAGAATCTGGCAAGAGGATTCATTAGGAAGTCAGTGTCACCTGCAGGGGCTGGGTTCTTCTTCGTGCAGAAGAAGAACTGAGAATTAAGTTCATGCATAGATTACAGGGGTCTTAACACCATCACCGTTAAGCACCCACTGCCCCTGATATCTGAGCTCTTTGATAGGCTTCGGGGAGCAAGAGTATTTACTAAACTACATCTATGGTGTGCTTACAACCTGATTTGTATCCGTGAGGAGGACGAATGGAAGATAGCATTTAACACCAGGGACGGGAACTATGAATACCTGGTGATGGCCTTCAGGCTCTGTAATGCCCCTGACATTTTCCAAGACTTTGTGAATGATATCTTCCACGATATGCTCTCCACCTCGGTTGTAGTCTATCTGGATGACATTCTCATCTCTCCAGATATAGACTCCCACCGGAGAGATGTTTGCAAAGTCTTCGACCTCTTACGGGCTGACTCCCCCTATGCCAAGTTGGAGAAGTGTGTGTTTGAGCAGGAGTCCTTGACTTTCCTTGGCTATATCATCTCCACCCAGGGATTGGCTTTGGATCCTGCCAAGCTACAGGCTGTGAAGAACTGGCAGGAACCCCATTCTCTCAAAGCTGTGCAGCGCTTTACGGGGTACATTAATTACTATCGCCAGTTCATTCTTCACTTCTCAACTTTGGTAGCTCCCTTGGTTGCCCTCACCAAAAAGGGAGCAAATCCCAAATTGTGGTCGAAGGAGGTCTCCAAGGCCTTCCTCTCTATTAACTCCCACTTTGCTAGTGCTCCCATTCTACATCGCTCCGATGTAGATAAACCTTTTATAATGGAGGTGGATGCCTTATCTGTCAGTGCTGGAGAAGTCCTATTCCAAAAGGATGCTCAAGGTCGGAAGCATCCTTGCTTCTTTTTCACTAAGACCTTCACACCGGCAGAGAGGAATTATTCCATCAGGGACAGGGAGTTGCTAGCCATGAAATTGGCTTTCTCGGAGTGGAGACACCTCCTGGAGGGGGATCACTTTCCCTTCCAAGGTTACACCAACCACAAGAATTTGGTCTATATACAGACTGCCCAGCAGCTAAATTCTTGCCAGGCCACATGGTCCCTGTTCTTCTCCTGGTTCCATCTTACCCTCCATTTTCTCTCTGGGGAGAGGAATATTTGTACTGACGCTCTCTCCTGCTCCGTAGTGTCATCAGCGGAGGAGGAGGAACTTCGGCATATTGTCCCTTCTGAGAGCCTGAGGACCGTGGCTTTGGTTTTGCTAGAGTCTGTAACCCCAAGCAAGACTTTTGTGCCATCAAATTTACGACCAATGGTTCTCTCTTGGGCTCACTCGTCCAGAGTGGGTGGACCCTTTGGGACTAAAAGGACATATGAGCTTCTCTGTGAGGACGTACTGGTGGCCGCATATGGTCCATGACGTCGGAGACTATATTCGGGCATGTGTCTCCTGTGCCAAGAATAAGTCTCCTCGACAATGGCCAGCAGGTTCACTTTATCCCCTGCCGGTGGCAGACAGGCCCTGGGAGATGGTCAGGATGGGCTTTGTGGTAGGCTTAACCAAGTCCTGTAGCTGCACCATCATTTAGGTAATCACCGACCATTTTTCAAAAATGGTGCACTTGGTGCCGCTTCCACGGCTATCTTCTGCACAGGCCTTGGCAGCGTTGTTTATAAAACCCATTTTCTGCCTACACGGTATGCCGGACAAAATTGTCAGTGACTGGGTTTCCCAGTTTGCATCTCGGTTCTGGAGGGAGATTTGTCGTCTACTCAGCATCGAGTTGAATCTCTCTTCAGCATACCATCCTGAGATAAATGGGTTTGTAGAGAGGGCCACCCTGACCTTGGTCACATATCTGCAACATTTTTTTAGCCAGGCAGGGTGACTGGGCATCCTTGCTACTGTGGGTGGAGTTTGCACTGAACAACGCCGTAGCTGACTCCACATGAAAGACCCCATTCCTCCTTAACTAAAATCAGCATTTGCGTGTTCCTGTGCCTATGCCCGTGTCTTTCGCCAACTGACTGGGCTGTGGAGGCACTGGTCATTTGGGACTGCACTCAGGATGCCGTCTGGGCCTCCAAGGAGAGAGTGAGGTCCTCCGCTGATGCACATCAGCGCCCTGCTCCGACCTTTGCTCCAGGCGATTTAGTGTGGCTCTCCGCCCATAACATCAGGCTGCAAGTTGAGTCCACTAAGCTTGCACCTCGCTACTTGAGTCCCTTCAAGGTCCTGGAACAGGTTAACCCTGTGGTCTACCGTCTGGCCCTTCATCCACGCTTAGGTATCACCGACACCTTTCATGTGTCCCTCGTAAAGCCCGTACACATGTCCCAGTTTTCCAAGTCATCTGCCAGGACATTGGGTTCGTCTACGGACGATTACTAGGTGAACGCTTTCTTGAGGTGTAAGGTGGTACGTGGTAAAAAATTTTATTTGGTGGATTGGAAGGGTTATGGCCCAGAGGACAGGTCCTGGGAGCCTGCTGGACACATTCGAGCTCCGCAGCTAATTGCTGCCTTAGAGCATAGCGAGGTCCAAGGAGGGGGGCCCTAGGAGGGGGGTAATGTTAGATGTCGAGTTCCCACCTCTGCACAGGGGGAATCTCGAACCATCTCCGCTGCAGTCTCCAATTCTTCTCCGGCTGCAGTGGAGCCTGCTCAGTGGAGACATCAGTCCCAGCTTCTGGCTCAAGCTGATACTGTTTTACTGGTTACTGCTACCCTTTCAGGCTCTGCCTTTGTAGCCAGCACTGATCAGCAGCGAGCAGGTCTTTCTGGGACTAAGTCAAGTCCTGCTTTTCCCATATTGAGCATGCCCATGGGACGACCTCCCATTGGAGGTCAGGGGTCACATGCTCAGGTCCTGTTGCGGCTCCTATTGGACCATCTGGAAGGTCCCGTAGCACTGCTGCTATAAAAGGTTTACATGGTCACTCGGCCATGCGCTAGTGTATACTTGAGAACGTGTGTGTGTAGATGTGTGACTGTCACTCTTTAATCATCCCCCTTCCTAGTGTTGTTGACTGCTTGCAAATGGTGGATGCTTGCTATCTAGCGCCCAACAGTGCTACCTGCACCCAACATACGATAATGCATCTGATTGCAGTGACCGCCAGTGCGCACCGTGCGCTAATAAAGCACTTTCCTGACCCAAGTCTGGGTGATTAGTGGCGTCCGCCCAGAGCAGAACTTCACGCACTCTTGTACATTTAATTATTGTTTCTGTTTTACTTTGACACCCTAGTAGTGGTGTCGAGCGCAAGAGGTCTAGAGGAGCTCTTTCCATGAGTCTTGGAATAGAGTTCTGTGACTCCTTGCTTGCTCTCTTTGTGCGGTACTGCGGCCCTGTGACGCAACAGGGTTCGCTTCCTTCATACCAGCAGAAGCTAACCCATGTGCGTATCCACATTATACCACCAAATAGTCCGTCATTACTCAGCAGCAGGTTCCATCTCTGCACGGTGGACCCCTGGCTGTGAACGCACGTTATACCATCTTCCTAATTATTTGGTGTGTTCCGCTAGCCCTAACACCTAGTTTGCGCTGAAGAACCTGGCAAGCTGTAAGTTGGAATCCTTGTGGAATAAATACTATCAAGCAAATCGATGACTACTAGATAGTCATGCCTTTAGATTCTTGCTGTAAAAGCAAATTGGAGTTTTTTTATAAAAAATGTTTCAGAAAGATGTTCTAATTGACTTAATATCAGACTAAGCTGTGTTATCTGCTTTTTAAAGCTTTTGTTTAGCAGATGCCTGATGATCACTTGACTAACCAGTAAACCCCTCTGTGATCCTGCTGACCCAATGCTCCCCTGCATGTGCTTTCAGTTGGGCCGCATCAAGTATCTGTGACAGCATGAGCAACAGTTACCATATATATTACATGAGATACGAGATATTTCATTACATGTGCATATATATTTTACATGTTTGTATTATATATGCATATTTACTTAGGCAGTTAACTGGTTCATGCAGCTTTACATGAACACCCGAGCCTTACACTATGGCTGGTCCAAATAACTAAAGCAATTGTTACCATCCACCTCTCGTGTTTCCCCTTTTCCTCATAGTTTGTAAGCTTGCGAGCAGGGCCCTCATTCCTCCTGGTATCTATTTTGAACTGTGATTTCTGTTATACTGTAATGTCTATTGTCTGTACAAGTCCCCTCTATAATTTGTAAAGCGCTGCGGAATATGTTGGCGCTATATAAATAAAATTATTATTATTATTATTATTTAATAATAATTTATTATGTATATACAGGTGCTTCTCACAAAATTAGAATATCATCAAAAAGTTAATTTATTTCAGTTCTTCAATACAAAAAGTGAAACTCATATATTAGTCATTACAAACAGAGTGATCTATTTCAAGTGTTTATTTCTGTTAATTATTATGGCTTACAGCCAATGAAAACCTAAAATTTGTTATCTCAGTAAATTAGAATATTTTATAACACCAGCTTGAAAAATGATTTAAAAATCCGAAATGTTGGCCTACTGAAATGTATGTTCAGTAAATGTACTCAATACTTGGTCGGGGCTCCTTTTGAATCAATTACTGCATCAATGTGGCGTGGCATGGAGGTGATCAGCCTGTGGCACTGCCGAGGTGTTATGGAAGCCCAGGTTGCTTTGATAGCAGCCTTCAGCTCTTCTGCATTGTTGGGTCTGGTGTCTCTCATCTTCCTCTTGACAATACTCCATAGGCTCTCTATGGGTTTAAGGTCAGGCAAGTTTGCTGGCGAATCAAGCACAGTGATACTGTGGTTTTCAAACCAGGTATTGGTACTTTTGGCAGTGTGGACAGGAGCCAAGTCCTGCTGGAGAGTGAAATTTCCATCTCCAAAAAGAATGTCGGCAGAGGGAAGCATGAAGTGCTCTTAAAATTTCCTGGTAGACAGCTGCCCTGACTTTGGTCTTGATAAAACACAGTGGACCTACACCAGCGGATGACATGGCTCCCCAAACCATCACTGATTGTGGAAATGTCACACTAGACCTCAAGCAGCTTGGATTGTGTGCATTTCCCCTCTTCCTCCAGAGTCAGGGACCTTGATTTCCAAATGAAATGCAAAATTTACTTTCATCTGAAAACAACACCTTGGACCACTGAGCAACAGTCCAGTTCTTTTTCTCCTTGGCCCATGTAAAATGCTTCTGGCATTGTCTATTGGTCATGAGTGGTATGACACAAGAAATGTTAAGCTTGTAACCCATGTGCTGGATATGTCTGTTTGTTGTGGCTTTTGAAGCAATGACTCCAGGAGCAGTCAACTCTTTGTAAATCTTCCCTAAATTTTTGAATGGCCTTTTCTTAACAATCCTTTCAAGGCTGCGGTAATCCTGGTTGCTTGTACACTTTTTTCTACCACACTTTTTCCTTCCACTCAACTTTCCATTAATATGCTTGGATACAGCACTCTGTGAACAGCCAGCTCCTTTAGCAATGACCTTTTTGTGGCTTACCCTCCTTGTGGACTGTGTCAATGACTGCCTTCTGGACATCTTATACCAAACAATCAACCAACAGCACTCAGGTTTCAACCAGGATGCAAGCTCCAAAAATAGAAGAAAGAGCAGCATCCATTTCAGGTGAAAAACGTAGGAAGATCTTTATTCTGCCATCACATCATACAACATTTCGGCTAAACATAGAATTTATGAAATATTCAATATACCACAAATGGCCACCTTAAATAGTGTGGAGCCAAAACTAGCACCAATCACCATCAAGGGTCGGCCTTTATTAAATCTCATAAAAAGACAAAATAATATGTATACAAAATGATCACACAATACATACACCAATTTAACAAACAGTGCCCTATACAGTATATAAATATTATACATAATATATAAAACAAGTGTATTCAACAAGTGCCTTCTGGACATCTGTCAAGTCAGCAGTGTTCCCCATGATTGTGAAGCCTACTGAAACAGACTAAAGGATGTTTTTAAATGCTTAGAAAGCCTTTTCAGGTTTTTGTTAATTATTGTAATTTACTGAGATAATGACTTTTGGGATTTTATTGTCTATAAGCCATAATAATTAACATTAACAGAAATAAACACTTGAAATAGATCACTCTGTATCCACTAACGATCCAAAGTAAATCATTCTGAGAGCTATACAGGAGGGAAACCTTTATTTTTGCCTTGAAATTTATACTTTGCAAGTATATTTCCTTTCTTTATTCAAATGATTTGTTAGCAGAATTATCACAAAAATATTGATTGAAATGTTTAATAATAGCAAAAAAGCAAACAAACATTTTAACAATAAGTATAATGTAAGGTATAAACAAAACAAATATGCTTTAAATCCTGTAAAACATCATCTAGAATCACTTACAATCATTGAACTATCTTGTAACTATTGTAATAGTTAGTGGCCTGTGGAGGCTTCACCACTTCAGATAATGTGATGAACCATTAACATGTTAGCATAGCTCAATATCAATTGATTTCTTCTTGTGTCTAAAGACTGATAAAAGCTATTTATAGATTTACCATAATATGTATTTTTCCCCTTTGCTAGACAATAGTATTTTCACCAAAGGATGAATTGTCCTGCAAAGTCTTGCAACAAAGGATCTCGATCAATGCAAAGTTAAAAAAAAAAAATATGCATGTAATGTAGTATTCCAGGGTAAATGAGCTTCATGCTAGGTGGCCAAAATTTAATTCTGAATATTAATGTACCGTACGTTTATTACATTTACATTTAATGGTCTGGAGTTAATTGCACTCTCTCAGCCAGCACCAGATTTATCTATAGGCATAGTATCTGTATATCCTATCGGAGGACAATTACTACACCAATAAAAAGACCTGTTATCATGTTGTTATGGTACTTATATTTTTGGAATAGTTGGCAATTTTTTAAGAGACTATTTATATTAAATAGTGACTCTTACCACTCAGTAGATTCTATTTTTGTGCATGACCTATTAATAAATAAAACCAAATTAGACAATACACAATCATGTAAATGAGACCCATATATAATTGTTCACACTCTGAATCATAGTTTCACAATTAGTATTTGTGAAGGACTTTTCTAAAGAAAAAAAATATTTTTTAATTTGATAAATTCACTATATGGGGAAAAGTACTGGAACATAAACTTCCAGTGTTACACCTAGTAGAGCATTTATGGCATGTCACAGGTTTGGTTCTCACTTTGCAGGTACAACAATTTCCATGCTTTAGGGAGAAAGTTTTACATTACTTTGGAGTGTGTCTGTTAGAATGTTTTACAATTAATCCAGAAGACCATTTTTGAGGTT
The DNA here is from genome assembly GCF_051348905.1 of Ranitomeya variabilis. Lineage (NCBI taxonomy): Eukaryota > Metazoa > Chordata > Amphibia > Anura > Dendrobatidae > Ranitomeya > Ranitomeya variabilis. Next base: position 430,879,460 of record NC_135236.1, read on the forward strand.
AGACACCAGTAGATAACATATCTTGGCTCACATTTGTGTTCCAGTTCATCCCAAAGGTGTTCAATAATGATGAGGTCTGGTCTCTGTGAGGGTCATTCACATTTTTCCAAACCAAATTCAACAATCCATGGCTTTATGGACCTTGTTTGTGGACAGGGACTCAGTCATATTAGAAAAGAAAAGGTTCTTCCCGAAACCCAGAAAGAAGCATAAAATTATCCAAAATTTCTTGATATAATGAAGTATTAAAATTTTCTGTACCAGAAACTTATAATCCCATAGCTTTATCGCTCCTCCACCAAACTTCACAGTTGGCATAATTCAGTTATGCAGGTAATATTCCCTTGGCAGTCATGAAACCAAGACTAATCATCAAACTGCTGGATAGTGAATCATAACCCGTCACTCCACAGAAAATGTTTTTCTACTGCTCAACAGCTCAGTTATTGTGCGCTTTACACCACTTCATCCAACCCATGGAATTGTGCTTTGTAATTAAAGGCTTCTACACAGCTGCTGAGCCAAAAAAATCAAGAATCTATCAGGGCACAATTTTTGTGTGATATTAAAGGGGATGTCAACTAATTGTCCCCTTAGTGGAAAAATTATTGCTTGCTTGCCACTTTTTGCTGAGTTGCTGTAGCTCCAATGTGCTTCCACTATTAAATAATTAAATAAAATAATTCCACTCCCAATTAACAAACAATTGTATTGGAGTGATGGTATCCTGTTACATATTATGCTCAGATTCAGTGAGCTCTTTAGAATGAGCCATTCTATCACATACATTTGTACAGGTAGATTCTTGGATAGGGGCTTGTTTTGATATGTCAGTAGCAATGGGAATAAATATCAATCATTAAGTGGTTTGTCACAATATTTTTGTACATATAGTATACAGTATGTCATACAAATAAGGGTAACATTAAGACCTGTTCTTACACTGCCTTGTTGCTCGAATTGTATATTTATCCACTACTGTCAGCAGAGATATAGCTATCTTTCCTTCACAAACATTAAGTTCAGCTCACATCTTCATCTACATCCCGGAAAATGATGTGTAATGGAATGGTACTGAGTATGCATTCCAACTAATCCACTTAAATAGGATGCAAGGGATCTCTGTTGTTTTGATTAGATGGGATCCAAGGGGTGCGACCTGTAGGTATCACTCATTTTTTAGCTATATGTACTCATGTACTTCTTAGTGTGACTACACTCATAGACATTACTCTCCCTATCATTATATTTGCATACTATTACTTACTTTCATACTGTTGTTTGCTGTTGACTTCTGCATTACCACATTATTTTAGGTCTCTCGCTAGACTTGACAGCTAAGGATACCCCAGCCTATCAAGGTCTCCAGCTCTGACAATCAACATCTCATCAGCTACTTCTTCATTTATTTAATAACACATAGAGGAGGTGAATAGGAGACAAAATGAGTGCATAGTTCAACATACTTACACAGAAAGCTCAATTCTCTTCTTGTTGTACTAACCCCAAATATAAAAAGAAGGAAGAGTCAATGATTGTAAGTCAGGGGGCAGGTTAGGTGCATCCAATGTCTGTGCTTCAATGGTTAATATGGTAACAACATGGGTGTATGATAAATGTTACTATATGACCAGCAAACCTACATATCACTGATTAGTAAGCATGCTAATGTTAGCTGTTTTAATTAAATACTGTTTAATTTTAAAATTTTAAATGTATTAAAATACTTTACTAAAACATCTATGCTTCTTATATGGCAATTTCCTTAAGGCATATTCAAAATGAATTAATATTCTGCATTAACTGTAGTATTAATCTGTTCTCAAAAGATGTGTCCACTAAAGGTCAGAATGAGAAGATGTCACACATAGAATGTTTCTGATTTCCATGATAAATTATTAGAATGAGTCTACAGAAGAATCTGTGAAATAGTGCATTCAATGATTTTAGAATAGCATCACTTTTTTCCTAGTCTTTGCATGTCTCCTATTTGGGGATTATAGATGGAAAAGCTTTAACAACCTCTCTTGGGATTTGACAGAGAAGATGACCTATAGCACATATGTCTGTGCAGTAAGGTTACATTATATCTTTATTGACTTTTCAAAGTCTTGACTCTTCTTTTGCCTAAGTCTAAAATATGTCTTTAGTAAAAGGTATGTATAGTGGTGAAGAATGAAAATGTTTTGCAAAACTAGCTTACACTATTGGGTTGAATTGAGATAATACTTACACCGTGTCTCAATATAACAGTGCTCAAAGGTTAGGTTAACCCACTATGGATTTATGCATTGCATAAATACATTGGTCCTGTGATATGCACAGAAATCAAATATCTTACATTTTACATCTTTTTAACTTGAGTAATGATATATGTCATATTTTATAGGGAACCAAAATACAAACTTGGTATACTGCACTTCACGCTACATTTGTTTTATTTTTTGCATGTCTTTCATAAATTTCGAATATTAATCTAATCTAATCCAAGACTAGCCCATATGATCATTTGCCATTTTCACCTGTAATTATGCCAGGCTTTAATTGTAGTGAAATGACTTTATAATGTCACACTATTTCTGCTTTTTACATTCAACACATTTGACTATAATTGTTCTATATAACATAATGATTATTGCCTATGGGTTAGCAATGTACTATTGTACAGGAATGCATCACTGAGTTGGAAAATTTGAGAAATGAGAGGAAGCTCTCTATTGTACATCAGTGAGCTTGCGGTGACATAGCTTAACTTGTTATCATTTATGTGGATGGCATTCCTTTATTTCCTCTGTACTATGTATTCTGTAAACAATAAAGTATTTTAAATTAACAAAAGCAGTACGTGTTTTACTCTACTAGAGTGAACTTCTTTTAAGAGCATAAACACAGAAATAAAGGAAAAGATTTACTAAAGCAGATCACTGTTTTGGCTCAAGGTGTGTAGAGGAAGAGAACTCCATTATGGCCAAATGCATTTAAGACAGAGAACAAAGAAAGGGTTAATGCCAGCTCTTTTTAACAAGTAATACTTTAACTCCTTATCCCTTCACAAACTTGTGAGTTTTAATTTTAGCATTTTTCATTTATATCGTGCTAACAAATTCCACAGCACTTCACACTTAAGCAGGGACATGCAAAGACAATATAAACAATACAATGTAATACTTTTTTACAGTTACTGGAGGAGTGATGGTCCTGTTCGCAAGCTTACAATCTATAAGGAAATAGGGGGACACAATAGGTAGAACATACTGTTATGTACGGTCCAGTCATCATTATTATAATAAAGGTTTTCATATCTAAGCTGTATGATCATGTCACCAGCCAGGATATGTACATGTAGGATGTGGAGACAGATAAATAGGATGGGGCAGACTTTGATTAACATTTAGAAGGAGGGGACAGGGAGAGTTAGGGTGGTGAGTTGAGGTTATAGACTTGTCTAAACAGATGTGTTTTTAAAACATGAATAACAACAGATTGATATAAGTTGCATCTATTGGAGTAGTGCATTTCAGTAGACTGGCCTAGCAATAGATAAGTCTTAGAGAAGAAGGTTTGAGGTTCGGACTATGGAGGATGTCAGCCTCAGATGAATTGCAGAATGGAGGGCACATGTAGGGCGATAGACAGAAATGAGTGAGGAGATTAAAGATGGTGCAAAACTGTGGAGAGATTTTGTGGGTGAGACAGATGAGTTTCGTTGGACTCTGAAGCGAATGCGTAACTAGTGCAATGAATGGCACAGGGTAGAGGCATTAGTGAAGTGGCTGGACAAAAATATGACCCTGGTGGCTGCATTCAGTATGGATTGGAGAGGACAAAGTTTGGTTAGATTGAGACCAATCAGAAGAGAGTTGCAGTAGTCCAGATGACAGTGAATAAGAGTAACAGTAAGAGTTTTTGCAGTTTCAAAGGTGAGAGAAAGTTCTTTGAGTGTTATTGTAGGGTCTTTTGTGACATCCTGGCAGATTTTTCACTATGCTCTTGAGGTAATTTGGGTCAGCTGACCACTACAGGGAAGATTTATCACTGTTCCATGTTTTCATAATTTGTGGATAATAGCTCTCACTGTAGTTTGCTTGACCCCCAGAGCTTTAGAAATGGCTTTATAACCTTTTCCATACTGATACATCTCTAATTACTTTGTTACTTAAATTTCTTTGTATCGTGGCATGGTCTAGCTTATGAGGATTTTTTGGTCTGCCTCACTTCGTCAGGCAGGTCTTATTTTTATTATTATTTTTATTATTATTATACATTTTTATAGCACAATTTATTCCATGGTGCTTTACATGTTAAAGGGGCAAATATAGTCAAGTACAATAAACATGAGTAAAACAAGGCACACACAAGTACAGAAGGAGAGAGGATCCTGCCCGCAAGGGCTCACAGTCTACAGTGATGTCTTGATTGAGAACAGGTGTGCCAGCAAACAGGCCTGGGTGTGGCTAGGGAATTTTAACTAAGCTTCCCAAAGATGTAATAAACCACAGTTAATTTATGTTTAACCCCTCTGTGACCTTAGACGTACTATCCCGTCGAGGTGACCTGGGCTTATCTGACCCTCGACGGGATAGTACGTCATAGCCGATCGGCCGCGCTCACGGGGGGAGCGCGGCCGATCGCGGCCGGGTGTCAGTTGACTATCACAGCTGACATCCGGCACTATGTGCCAGGAGCGGTCATGGACCGCCCCCGGCACATTAACCCCCGGCACACCGCGATCAAACATGACCGTGATGTGCCGGCGGTGCAGGGAAGCATCGCGCAGGGAGAGGGCTCCCTGCGGGCTTCCCTGAGCCCCCCGCAGCAACGCGATGTGATCGCATTGCTGCGAGGGTCTTACCTCCCTCCCTGCCTGCTCCAGACCCGGATCCAAGATGGCCGCGGATCCGGGTCCTGCAGGGAGGGAGGTGGCTTCACAGAAGCCTGCTCAGAGCAGGCACTGTGAAGCAGCCTGCACTTCTCTCAGATCGGTGATCTGTCAGAGTGCTATGCAAACTGGCAGATCACCAATCTGTATTGTCCCCCCCTGGGGCAAAGTAAAAAAGTAAAAAAAAAATTTTCCAAATGTGTAAAAAAAAATAAAAAAAAATATTCCAAAATAATGAAAAAAAAAAAAATATTATTCCCATAAATACATTTCTTTACCTAAATAATAAAAAAAACAATAAAACTACACATATTTAGTATCGCCGCGTCCGTAACGACCCGACCTATAAAACTGGCCCACTAGTTAACCCCTTCAGTAAACACCGTAAGAAAAAAAAAAAAAACGAGGCAAAAAACAACGCTTTATTATCATACCGCCGAACAAAAAGTGGAATAACACGCGATCAAAAAGACAGATATAAATAACCATGGTACCGCTGAAAGCATCATCTTGTCCCGCAAATAACGAGCCACCATACAGCATCATCAGCAAAAAAATAAAAATGTTATAGTCCTGAGAATAAAGCAATGCAAAAATAATAATTTTTTCCATAAAATAGTTTTTATCGTATAAAAGCGCCAAAACATAAAAAAATAATATAAATGAGATATCGCTGTAATCGTACTGACCCGAAGAATAAAACTGCTTTATCAATTTTACCAAACGCGGAACGGTATAAACGCCTCCCCCAAAAGAAATTCATGAATAGCTGGTTTTTGGTCATTCTGCCTCACAAAAATCGGAATAAAAAGTGATCAAAAAATGTGACGTGCCCAAAAATGTTACCAATAAAAACGTCAACTCGTCCCGCAAAAAACAAGACCTCATATGACTCTGTGGACCAAAATATGGAAAATTTATAGCTCTCAAAATGTGGTAACGCAAAAAATATTTTTTGCAATAAAAAGCGTCTTTCAGTGTGTGACAGCTGCCAATCATAAAAATCCGCTAAAAAACTCGCTATAAAAGTAAATCAAACCCCCCTTCATCACCCCCTTAGTTAGGGAAAAATAAAAAAAAAGTATTTATTTCCATTTTCCCATTAGGGCTAGGGTTAGGGCTAGGGTTGGGGCTAGGGTTAATGCTACAGTTAGGGTTGGGGCTAAAGTTAGGGTTAGGGTTGGGGCTAAAGTTACGGTTAGGGTACTGTCACACAGTGCAATTACGATCGCTACGACGGTACGATTCGTGACGTTCTAGCGATATCGTTACGATATCGCAGTGTCTGACACGCAGCAGCGATCAGGGACCCTGCTGAGAATCGTATGTCGTAGCAGATCGTTTGAAACTTTCTTTCGTCGCTGGATCCCCCGCTGTCATCGCTGGATCGTTGTGTGTGACAGCGATCCAGCGATGCGTTCGCTGGTAACCAGGGTAAACATCGGGTAACTAAGCGCAGGGCCGCGCTTAGTAACCCGATGTTTACCCTGGTTACCAGCGTAAAAGTAAAAAAAAAAAAACGTACATACTCACCATCTGATGTCTGTCAGGTCCCTTGCAGTCTGCTTCCCGCTCTGACTGTGAGCGCCGGCCGGAAAGTGAGAGCAGATCACAGCGGTGACGTCACCGCTGCGCTCTGCTCTCACTGTACGGCTGCACTCAGTCAGAGCGGGAAGCAGACGGCAAGGGACCTGACAGACATCAGATGGTGAGTATGTACGGTTTGTTTTTTTTTACTTTTACGCTGGTAACCACGGTAAACATCGGGTTACTAAGCGCGGCCCTGCGCTTAGTAACCCGATGTTTACCCTGGTTACCCGGGGACTTCGGCATCGCTCCAGCGCCGTGATTGCAAAGTGTGACCGCAGTCTACGACGCTGGAGCGATAATCATACGACGCTGCGACGTCACGGATCGTGCCGTCGTAGCGACGAAAATTGCACGGTGTGACAGTACCCTTAGGGTTTAGATTACATTTACGGTTGGGAATAGGGTTTGGATTAGGGTTAGGGGTGTGTCAGGGTTAGAGGTGTGGTTAGGGTTACTGTTGGGATTAGGGTTAGGGGTGTGTTTGGATTAGGGTTTCAGTTATAATTGGGGGGTTTCCACTGTTTCGGCACATCAGGGGCTCTCCAAACGCGACATGGCATCCGATCTCAATTCCAGCCAATTCTGCGTTGAAAAAGTAAAACAGTGCTCCTTCCCTTCCGAGCTCTCCCGTGTGCCCAAACAGGGGTTTACCCCAACATATGGGGTATCAGCGTACTCAGGACAAATAGGACAACAACCTTTGGGGTCCAATTTCTCCTGTTACCCCTGGGAAAATACAAAACTGGGGGCTAAAAAATAATTTTTGTGGGAAAAAAAAGGATTTTTTATTTTCACGGCTCTGCGTTATAAACCGTAGTGAAACACTTGGGGGTTCAAAGTTCTTACAACACATCTAGATAAGTTCCTTGGGGGGGTCTAGTTTCCAAAATGGGGTCACTTGTGCGGGGCTTCTACTGTTTAGGTACATTAGGGGCTCTGCAAATGCAATGTGATGCCTGCAGACCATTCCATCTAAGTCTGCATTCCAAATGGCGCTCCTTCCCTTCCGAGCCCTCCCATGCATCCAAACAGTGGTTCCCCCCACATATGGGGTATCAGCGCACTCAGGACAAATTGGACAACAACTTTTGGGGTCCAATTTCTCCTGTTACCCTCGGGAAAATACAAAACTGGGGGCTGAAAAATAATTTTTGTGGGAAAAAATTTTTGTTTTATTTTTACGGCTCTGCATTATTAACTTCTGTGAAGCCCTTGGTGGGTCAAAGCGCTCAAAACACATCTAGATAAGTTCCTTAGGGGGTCTACTTTCCAAAATGGTGTCACTTGTGGGGGGTTTCAATGTTTAGGCACATCAGTGGCTCTCCAAACGCAACATGGCGTCCCATCTCAATTCCTGTCAATTTTGCATTGAAAAGTCAAACGGTGCTACTTCCCTTCCGAGCTCTCCCATGCGCCCAAACAGTGGTTTATCGCCACATATGGGGTATCAGCGTACTCAGGACAAATTGTAAAACAACTGTTGGGGTCCAATTTCTTCTCTTACCATTGGGAAAATAAAAAATTGGGGGCGAAAAATAATTTTTGTGAAAAAATATGATTTTTTATTTTTACGGTTCTGCATTATAAACTTCTGTGAAGTACTTGGTGGGTCAAAGTGCTCACCACACCTCTAGATAAGTTCCTTAGGGGGTCTAATTTCCAAAATGGTGTCACTTGTGGGGGGTTTCAATGTTTAGGCACATCAGGGGCTCCCCAAACGCAACATGGCATCCCATCTCAATTCCAGTCAATTTTGCATTGAAAAGTCAAACGGTGCTACTTCCCTTCCGAGCTCTCCCATGCGCCCAAACAGTGGTTTATCGCCACATATGGGGTATCAGCGTACTCAGGACAAATTGTACAACAACTTTTGGGGTCCAATTTCTTCTCTTACCCTTGGGAAAATAAAAAATTGGGGGCGAAAAATAATTTTTGTGAAAAAATATGATTTTTTATTTTTACGGTTCTGCATTATAAACTTCTGTGAAGTACTTGGTGGGTCAAAGTGCTCACCACACCTCTAGATAAGTTCCTTAGGGGGTATACTTTCCAAAATGGTGTCACTTGTGGGGGTTTCAATGTTTAGGCACATCAGGGGCTCCCCAAACGCAACATGTCGTCCCATCTCAATTCCAGTCAATTTTGCATTGAAAAGTCAAATGGCGCTCCTTCGCTTCCGAGCTCTGTCATGCGCCCAAACAGTGGTTTACCCCCACATATGGGGTATCGGCGTACTCAGGACAAATTGTACAACAACTTTTGGGGTCCATTTTCTCCTGTTACCCTTGGTAAAATAAAACAAATTGGAGCTGAAGTAAATTTTTTGTGAAAAAAAGTTAAATGTTCATTTTTATTTAAACATTCCAAAAATTCCTGTGAAGCACCAGAAGGGTTAATAAACTTCTTGAATATGGTTTTGAGCACCTTGAGGGGTGCAGTTTTTAGAATGGTGTCACACATGGGTATTTTCTATCATATAGACCCCTCAAAATGACTTCAAATGAGATGTGGTCCCTAAAAAAAAATGGTGTTGTAAAAATGAGAAATTGCTGGTCAACTTTTAACCCTTATAACTCCCTAACAAAAAAAAATTTTGGTTCCAAAATTGTGCTGATGTAAAGTAGACATGTGGGAAATGTTACTTATTAAGTATTTTGTGTGACATATCTCTGTGATTTAAGGGCATAAAAATTCAAAGTTGGAAAATTGCAAAATTTTCAAAATTTTTGCCAAATTTCCATATTTTTTTGCAAATAAACGCAGGTAATATCAAAGAAATGTTACCACTATCATGAAGTAAAATATGTCATGAGAAAACAATGTCAGAATCGCCAAGATCCGTTGAAGCGTTCCAGAGTTATAACCTCATAAAGGGACAGTGGTCAGAATTGTAAAAATTGGCCCGGTCATTAACGTGCAAACCACCCTTGGGGGTGAAGGGGTTAAAGGGGGGAAACAACATTTTGTGTTTACTTGTGTTATTTTTGTCTAATATTTAAATTTGCTTGGTGATCACAAACATTTTTGTGTGACAAACATGTAAAAGAATAGGAAATCAGGAAGGGGGAAAACACTTTTTCAATCCACTGTATAAGGAGAATAGGAGAGTGCCTAGTACTGAGACTTGAGGAATCCCAAAAGAAAGGAGAAGAGAAGAGGAAAAATATCCAGCAAAAGATACTGTGAAGGAGTGGTTAGAGAGTTAGGAAGAGGAACGGAGAGAAAATTTGCTGAAATACATAGAGGATGCCAGCTCGCTTCACAGTCATTAAAGCAATGTGGAAGGAAACAATGATTTTATTTTTCCCCACAAAAATATTGCTTTTGCCCCCAGGTTTTTAGTTTTCACAAGGGTAACAAGAGAAAATGGACCATAAAACGTGTTGTGAAAATTTCTCTTGGGTATACCAATATGTTTTTTCTCATATTAAACCTCTGTTAGGGCACACAGCTGGGTTCCGAAGGGAAGTAGCACTATTTGACTTTTAGACTGCAAATTTGAATTTAATAGATAGCAGACGCCATGTCACGTTTGCAGTGTCCCTGACATGCCTAAGCAGTAAAAACCCCTCACAAATGACCTCATTTTGGAAACTTCACCCCTCAAGGAATTTATCTAAAGGTGCAGTGAACATCTTAAACCCAAAGGTACTTCACGTAATTTTAAAACATTGGACTGTAAGCTGGACCTCATGATTTACTATCAATTTATCCAGCCTGCCATGGAGCAATGGCGCCATTCTTCCCCACATAGGGTGCCAACCTTTGCTTTTTGGCAGAGATCCAGATTTTAGGACTACAAGAGGGTAAATTTGCAGTTTACGGCTATACCCTCTATATGATCTAGGGAGTAAGATTTCTGGACTGATTCTCTTCCCATTTCAGTTTATTTAACTTTTGTCTCCACTTGTTTATCTGTGGATTTGGATTTGGAGGTGCACACTTCTGTTTACAATTTATACGGTGCTATTTATTTTTGACTACTACACATTGATATCCTAGAAAGGCGCACTATGGAATTAAGGGAGAGCCGCCAAGAAGAGGGTGCCATTGTCACAATATTAGGGGGCCAACTTCCGCTGCATAGGCAGGTGCTCAGGAAAGGGTATTAAATAGGGTGAATCTAGTAGCATATACACGATCTTTGTATTTTAACATTGCCAAGTGTGTGCCTTGTTTGTTGTAAGTCCTATTTTATTTACAATTCTTAACCCCTTCGTGACATGCGCCGTACTAGTACTGCATTGCCGTCACTGCATTTGTGCCAGCCGCAGTACTAGTACGGCGCACCAATCACCACGGTCACGTGCTGAGTGCCCCAGTGATCAGGTGCGGGTGTCAGCTGTATATGACAGCTGACACCCCGCAGCAATGCCCACGATCGGCGCTAGCGACGATCGTGGGCATTTAACCCCTCTGATGCCGCTGTTAGTAGTGACAGCGGCATAGAGGAGGATCGCGCAGGGACGGGGGCTCCCTGTGCTCTCCCACCGGAGCAACGCGATGAGATCGCGTTGCTTCGGTGATCCGGAAGGAGTCCCCGGATCCAAGATGGCCACGGGACTCCTTCCGGGTCATGAAATGACCTGGCTAGCCGGCGCCTGCTGAGAGTTGCTGAGAGCAGGTGCCGGAAAGCCTCCTGAACTTGCCTGTCAGATCGCTGATCTGACAAAGTGTTATGCACACTGTCAGATCAATGATCTGATCTAATACAGTGATGTCCCACCCTGGGACAATGGTAGAAAGTAAAAAAAAAAAATTAGAATGTATAAAAAAAAAAAAAAAATCCCCAAATAAAGAAAAAAAAAATTTCCCAGTAAATCCATTTATTTATGTAAATAAAAAAAAAATAAATAAAAGTACACATATTTGGTATCGCCGCATCCATAACGACCCACTCTATAAAACTATCCCACTAGTTAACCCCTTCAGTGAACACCGCAAAAAAAAAGGCAAAAAACAATGCTTTTTTACCATTCAGGCAAACAAAAAGTGGAATAACACGCGATCAAACAGACGGATATAAATAACCATGGTACCGCTGAAAACATCATCTTGTCCCGCAAAAAAAAAGCCGCCATACAGCATCATCAGCAGAAAAATAAAAAAGTTATAGTCCTCAGAATAAAGCGATGCAAAAACAATTATTTATTTATATAAAATAGTTTTTATTGTGTAAAAGCACCAAAACATTAAAAAATTACATAAATGAGGTATCGCTGTAATCGTACTGACCTGAAGAATAAAGCTGCTTTATCAATTTTACCACATGTGGAACGGTATAAACGCCCCCCTAAAAGAATTTCAGGAATTGCTGGTTTTTGTTCATTCAGCCTCCCAAAAATCAGAATAAAAAGCGATCAAAAAATGTCATGTGCCTGAAAATGGTACCAATAAAAAATGTCAACTCGTCCCGCAAAAAACAAGATCTCACATGACTCTGTGGGCCAAAATATGGATAAATTATAGCTCTCAAAATGTGGTGATGCAAAAACTATTTTTTGCAATAAAAAGCGTCTTTTAGTGTGTGATGGCTGCCAACCATAAAAATCTGCCAAAAAAATGCTATAAAAGTAAATCAAACCCCCCTTCATCACCCTCTTAGTTAGGGAAAAATAATAAAATTTAAAAAAATGTATTTATTTTCATTTTTCCATTAGGGTTTGGGTTAGGGCTAAGGTTAGGACTAGGGTTAGGGCTAGGGTTAGGGTTAGGGTTGGGGTTAGGGCTAGGGTTAGGGTTGGGGTTAGGGTTTCAGTTAGAATTGGGGAGTTTCCACTGTTTAGGCACATCAGGGGCTCTCCAAACGCGACATGGTGTCCAATCTCAATTCCAGCCAATTCTGCTTTGAAAAACTAAAACAGTGCTCCTTCCCTTCCGAGTTCTCTTGTGCACCCAAACAGTGGTTCCCCCAAACATATGGGGTATCAGCGTTCTCAGGACAAGTTGGACAACAACTTTTGGGGTCCAATTTGTCCTGTTACCCTTGGGAAAATAAAAACGTGGGGGCTAAAATATCATTTTCGTGGAAAAAAATATTTTTTATTTTCACGGCTCTGCGTTATAAACTGTAGTGAAACACTTGCTGGTTCAAAATTCTCACAACACATCTAGATAAGTTCCTTGGGGGGTCTAGATTCCAATGTGGGGTCACTTGTGGGGGTTTTCTACTGTTTAGGTACATCAGGGGCTCTGCAAATGCAACATGACGCCTGCAGACCAATCCATCTAAGTCTGCATTTCAAACAGCGCTCCTTCAATTCCGAGCTCTGCCGTGCGCCCAAACAGTGGTTCCCCCCATGTGTGGGGTATCAGTGTACTCAGGACAAATTGGACAATAACTTTTCTGGTCCAATTTCTCCTGTTACCCTTGGGAAAAAAAAAATTGTGGGCTAAAACATCATTTTGTGGAAAGAAAAAATGATTTTTTAATTTTCACAGCGCTACATTCTAAACTTTAGTGAAACAGTTGGGGGTTAAAAGTGCTCACCACACATCTAGATAAGTTCCTCAGGGGGTCTTCTTTCCAAATTGCGCAACAACTTTTGGGGTCCAATTTATCCTATTACCCTTGGTAAAATAAAAAAATTGGGGCAAAAAGATCATTTTTTGTGAAAATTAATATGAATTTTTTTTACAGCTCTACATTATAAACTTTTATGAAGCACTTGGAGTTTCAAAGTGCTCACCACACATCTAGCTTAGTTCCTTAGAGGGTCTACTTTCCAAAATGTTGTCACTTGTGGGGGTTTCCACTGTTTAGGCACGTCAGGGGCTCTCCAATCGCGACATGGGTTCCGATCTCAATTCCAGCAAATCTTGCATTGAAAAGTCAAATGGCTCTCCTTCCCTTCCGAGCTCTGCCATGTGCCCAATCAATGGTTTACCCCAACATGTGGGGTATTGGCGTACTCAGGACAAATTGTACAATGACTTTTGTGGTCCAATTTCTCATGTTACCCTTGGTAAAATAAAACAAATTGGATCTGAATTAAAAATTTTGTGAAAAAAAAGTTAAATGTTCAATTTTTTTTAAACATTCCAAAAATTCCTGTGAAGCACCTGAAGGGTTAATAAACTTTTTGAATGTGGTTTTGAGTACCTTTAGGGGTGCAGTTTTTACAATGGTGTCACTTTTGGGCATTTTATGTCATATAGACCCCTCAAAGTCACTTCAAGTGTGAGGTGGTCCGTAAAAAAAATGGTTTTGCAAATTTTGTTGCAAAAATTAGAAATCGCTGGTCAACTTTTAACCCTTATAACTCCCTAACAAAAAAAATATGCTTCCAAAATTGTGCTGATGTAAAGCAGACATGTGGGAAATGTTGTTTATTAACTATATTATGTGATATATCTCTCTAATTTAAGGGCATAAAAACTAAAAGTTTGAAAATTGCTAAATTTTCATAATTTTCGACAAATTTTAGTTTTTTTCACAAATAAATGCAAGTCATATCGAAGAAGTTTTACAACTATCATGAAGTACAATATGTCACAAGAAAACAATGTCAGAATCACCAGGATCCGTTGAAGCGTTTCAGAGTTATGACCTCATAAAGTGACAGTGGTCAGAATTGTAAAAATTGGCCCTGTCACTTAGGTGAAAACAGGCTTCGGGGTGAAGGGGTTAATAAAGGTTAATGCTTTTAAAGGGAATCTGTCATCTACTTTTTCGTATATAAGATGCGGCCACCTCCTTTATAGGCTTATCTACAGCATTCTGTAATGCTGTAGATATGCCCCTGATGTAACCTGAAAGATAAGAAAAAAAAGCTAGATTATACTCACCTGGGGGGCAGTCCGGTCTGATGGGCATCGCGGTCCGGCACCTCCTATCTTCATGCGATGACGTCCTCTTCCTTTCTTCCTGTTGTGGCTCCAGCACAGGCGTACTTTATCTGCCCTGTTGAGAGCAGAGCAAAGTACTTCAGTGTGCAGGCGCCGGGCCTCTCTGAGCTTTCCTGGCACCTGCGCACTGCAGTACTTTGCACTGCCCTCAAAAGAGCAGAAAAAGTACGCCTGCACAGGAGCCATGACAGGAAGCAAGTAAGAAGCCTTATCGCATGAAGATAGGAGGCACCGGACCTGGACAGTGACACCCATTGGACCATACCACACCGGACTGCCCCCCAGGTGAGTATAATCTAACTTGTTTTTCTTATCTTTCAGGTTACATAGGGGGCTTATCTACAGCATTACAGAATGCTGTAGATAAGCCCCTGATGGCGGTGGCCGAAGCTTGCATACGAAAAAGTAGGTGACAGATTCCCTTTAATTAGGGGCTTTCATATGTGAGCCACTATTTTGAGACCTCTGTTCTCTCTTTACCACATTATAGCAACTTTATTCCTTGGTTCAGTATGATTACAGCAAAAGTAAATTTATGACTTTTTAATGTTTTGCCGCTTCTACACATTAAATATAATTTTATAGAAAAAATATTGTTTTTGCATCGTTGTATTCTGAGAGCTATAGCTTTTTTTAATTTTTGCACTTAAGTATGACTGCTTGTTTATTGCCGGAGAAGATTACATTTTCAGTAATACCATATTTATTTTCAATGTTCTTTTTTAGAATGTTTAATTCTACTTTTTTTCCAGCGGTATGATGAAAAGGCATAGTTTTTTTGCTACATTTGTAATTATTTTTTTTACAGCACTCACTGTAGGGGTTAACTAGTTTGGGAGTTTTATACATAAGGTCATTCAAAAATGTGTGCTTTAGTTTCTTTAATTTTGTCTTAACACAAATATGTGTATTTATAGGTGTAATATTTTTTGTTCTTTATATTGTAGGATTTTTATTTTAGTAATAATTTTTTCAATATTCTCCTTAACTTTTTTTTTACTATTTTACTTAGTCCCTCTATGGAATTTTAACTTGTATTACTCTGCTCATTGATCTCATGCATTACAATGCACTAGCACTGCAATGCATGGATATGTCAGATTACACTGTCAGATTGACTGTGAACATTGTTTAACAACTATTGGCTCCCCATTATATCATCATGGGGTTGCCAATGGGGGTAAGAGAAGGAGCCCCCTCCCTCTCACAAACTTCCAAATGCCTCTATCACTATTGATCATGGCATCTGGAGAGTTGACCAGCCAGGGGTGGTGGGGCATTGGCCTTATCTAATACTGCAGGAGCTCAGCTATCAGCCAAGCCTAGCTCCTGGTGGTGACCTTGAAGGGTAGTGCTGATATCTCAGCAGTTCCCAGCGATCACATGTTGTGATCAGTTAATCAGATTGACTGACTGATCACAGATATCAGAAAGTGGGTATAGTTAAATTGGGTCCCTGCATCTCTAGTAATGCCGGTCAGCTGTAAGTGAATGCTGTTGGCATGGAGCTGTCACTGTGTGTTTTTTCCAACCCATCAGTGACCCGCCATCACGTTTTGGAGTCATTGATGGGTGGGATCTCTGGTGGGCTTAATTGAAACGCAAGTTAAATGCCATTGTCAGAGATTGTCAGCAGCATTTAACAGGTTAATACCTGTGGGTGGATCGCGATTCCATCCGCAGCTTTTAGAGGAAAATGTCAGCTGTTCAAAACAACTGACGTGCTGGGAAAGATGGCTCAGCGCCGGAGCTCACATCAAAGGGAGGGATTCCAATGTGAGCGTACTATTGCTGCAGATTTCTTTGTAGCTTATCTGCTGCATAATTCACATGTATTACCTCTATTACCTGCTGCTTCTGCTGCAGAATATGTGCAAATTTCATCCTATTGTAAAAGAAATCTGGAATGAATTTTGGATGGAGAAGTTACATTTTTAAATTTTTAAAATTGCCACATAGAAATTTTCTGCAAAGTGAAGATATGATTTGATAAAATTCCTTTGACTTAACTGATATTGTAATATGTTGCAGATTTTATGAAAATAAATCTGCATGAAAAATCTGTTGAGAAAGCTCGGCATGTGAAAATACCCTAAATAAACGATTATCAACCTAGTGGTTTGATTGTTTGTTAGTGAGCATAAACAAGCATTTCTTAATAGTTTAAAAATGATGTGGCTCAGCGTTCTTTACTATTTATCGAAAGGAGACGGTTTAATTGTATCTCCGTCTTTGGTTGAAGTACTACATCTAAATGCTGACTGCAGTTGTTTGTTTCTTGTTTGATCATAAAGTCGGTTTTAAGCAATATGGAAATCCAATTTTATGCACATGCTTATTTCAGTAAGGAAAATAACAAGAGAAAGCCTATTGTTTGCCAAGCCATTTCTTGTAAGAGGATTAGAAATACAAGTGCATAATAAAGAAAAAATATAGTTTTTTAAGCAATGACATATAAAGTATATAACTGTTTAATTAGAAAAAGCAAGGTGTGCTTTTCCATGCTAAATATGTTTATATTGCTAAAAAAAATGCAGTTTATATGTTTAATATAAACATGCATCAAACTAAATTACCAGCAAAGCATAAAAAGATATTAATGCTTTCTTACCAATTAGTTTTTCTTAGTATACCTTTTCAAGAGGATGTGTACTTTTTACAATCCTTAAAAAGTAAACATAAAATAAATTTATACACTGAGGGGCTGATAGTTTTCAATTCTGTAATTAACAACATAATTAACTTTATTCTGCAGGTTCAAACTATCCAATTTATTGTTTTTGTCTTCTTTTACATAAAACATTTTTAATAAGCAATTTGCTTAACCTCTTAAGGACCAAGCCACTTTGTACATTAATGACTGAGCTTCATTTTTTAAATCTAACCTGTGTCACTTTATGAGGTAATAACTCTTGGAATGATTCAACGGATCCCTCTGATTCTGAGATAGTTTTTTTTTTTTTACATATTGCACTTCACAATAGATCTAAGACTTTTTCGATATGACTTGCATTCATTAATGAAAATATTTCAAATTTGGAGATAATTTCCAAAATTATAATTCTTCTGACCTTAAACCAGAGGGTTTTGTCACGCAAAATAACTAATAAGTAATATTTCAAATAAGTCTCCTTTATATCAGCAAATTTTTAAAACATATTTTTTGAGGGTAAATTGAAAGGGTTAAAAGTTGATAATCAAGTTCTCATTTTCACAACAAAATTTACACTACCATTTTTTGGGACAACATTATTTTTGAAGTGACTTCGGGGGCCTATATTAAAAAAAACATCCAAAAGTGACACCATTTTAAAAACTGCGCCCCTCAAACTCCTCAAAACCACATTCAAGAAGTTTATCAACCCTTCAGGTGCTTCACAGAAATTAATGGAATGTGGAAAGAAAAAACATTTAACTTTTTTTTTGCAAAATTTTTATTTTACTTTAGCCCCACATATTTTATTTTGTCAAGAGTAACAGGAAAAAATATATTCCAAAATATGTTGTGTAATTTCTCCTGAGCATTCCGATACCCCATGTAAGGGAGAAAACCACTGTTTATATGTTCTATCCCTTCCAAGCTCTGCCATGCACCTAAACAGTGGTTTTCTCCCACCACTTACACGACAAATTTTAGGGTACATTTTATCCTGTTACTCTTGTCAAAAAAAAGAAAATTGATCTGAAATAAATTTTGGGTGAAAAAGTTAAATGTAAATTTTTTTTTCCACATTACAAAAATACCTGTGAAGCACCTGAAGGGTTAATAATAAACTCCTTGAAAGTGGTTTTGAGCACCTTGATGGATGCAGTTTTTAGAATTGTGCAACGTTTGGGTATTTTATATCATAAATACTCTTCAAAGGGACTTCAAATGTGATGTGGTCCCTTAAAAAATTAGTTTTGTAAATTTTGTTGTAAAAATGAGAAATTGTTGGTCAACTTTTAACCCTTATCACTTCCTAACAAAATGAACTTTTGGTTCCAAAATTGTGCTGATGTAAACATGTTGGAAACATATGGGAAACATGTAGACATGTGGGAAATATTATTTATTAAGTATTTTGTGTGACATCTCTGATTTAAGGGCATGAAAATTCAAACTTGGATAATTGTGAAATGTTCAACATTTTTGCCAAATTTCATTTTTTTCACAAATAACGCAGGTCATATCACAGAAATTTTGCCACTATCATAAAGTACAATATGTCATGAAAAAATATTCTCAGAATCACCAGGATCATTGAAGTGTTCCAGTGTAAAAACTTCATAAAGTACTTACCTACACGCAACCTTCGTTCCTCTCACGATCTCCTTCTCTACTCCCCTCTCATCTCTTCTTCCCACAATCACATACAAGATTTCTCCCGTGCTTCCCCATACTCTGGAACTCTCTACCCCAATACATCAGACTCTCGCCTACCACAGAAACTTTCAAAAATAACCTGTAGACCAACCTCTTCTGGCAAGCCTACAGCCTGCAGTTATCCTCAGTCTACTGAACTGCCACACAACCAGCTCTACTCTCACCTCCTGTATACTCACCCAACCCCTGTAGACTGTGAGCCCTCACGGGCAAGGTCCTCTCTCCTTCTGTACTTGTATGTGCCTTGTTTTTTGCTCATGTTTATTGTACTGGTCTATGTTTTGCCCCTTTTTACATGTAAAGTGTCATGGAATTAATGGCTGTATAAAAATTTCTAATAATAATAATAATAATAATAAAGTGACAGTGGTCAGAATTGTTAAAATAGGCCTGGTCATTAATGTGAAAATCACCTTCGGAGGTAAAGGGGTTAAAGAAATTTGTTTTCAAGAAAGAAAAAAGCATACCCACCACAACTAAAACCAGTGATACCTACCATAATTTATCCATAGATTCATGTGTTTTTTTCCAAAGAGTGATCCTACTTTTTTTCTGTTTTATGATTAAAGCAAAGGACATTTTTAATATTACAGAATTTATTAAGTTTTTAAAAAGTGAAAACCAGAGTTGATGCTGAAGTTCAGCTACATTCACCATGTTCAATCATAATTTTAGTTCTTAAGGTTTTATTAGAAGGTTAGATATAAAATAGTACAATATGCAATTTTTATGATTGTTGGAAACGTAAATTTATCCAGTCGAATAATATTTTAATAATGTTTCTTTGATAATTTAACCACTTGGCAAAATTTGCTTTATTTATATGGCATTTCTACTTTGTAATTAGATAATTCTGCCATATACTTACACAAAAACTGACTGATGTGGCTCTGTGTCAGCTATATATTACGACCAAAACATTGTTGCATAAGTCTGGATAACTCTCATTCTAGATACATAATACTTTAGTCTTAGGGGGCAGCCAGATGGCCTTTAAATCGGACCAAGACTAGACAACAATGCTTGGACTAATGGCGGCTCCTCTGACCCGAATGTGACAGTTGCATATATGAAGCTCTTACGCTTGTATCGGGACAGCCACTTTCCAGTCCATGCATTAAGATCTCAACTTAGTCCAATTTATACAAGCGGGTAAATTTGCACATATACTGTAGTCAGTAATATAATTGACACCAAAGTGATTAAACAGACAGGTGATTCCTCTTTGTACCTGATTGGCACCCTTGTCATAACATCAACAAATGTTGACAGGTTTTCTTGGCTGCCGCTGACCAAATTGGTGCACCAGGTAATACACCATAGATCTGTAAGCAGAGGGGCTCAATAGGATTTCAGTCAGTGTTACACTTTTAGGTATGCAATACACTGCAATACAATAATATTTTAGTGTATTATAGTGTATTAGTGATTAAGCTTAAATGTCCCCAAATCCATGAGTGGGACTAGGAAGAAAAATGCAAAACATTTTTTCAAAATCATTTATTCTGTCCAATAATATAAACTAATAAAAAACACATGCAATCTGTTTATAGCTGCCACACATATTAATCCACTACATACAACTTTCTTATTATTATTCCTCATGGTAAACATCATTATTGTTTCTAATCTCTTTTCTAAAATGGAATAAAAAGTAAATAGAAAGCATAAAGCCCCATCTGGTACTACATCTCACTAAAACAAACTCATTTTAACCCCTTAGCGACAGAGCCAAATTGGTACTTAATGATTTTTACAATTCTGACCACTGTCATTTTATGTAGTTATAACTCTTGAATGCTTCAACAGATCCCACTGATTCTGATAATGTTTTTTGTGACATATTGTACTGCATTTTAGCAATACAATTTCTTTGCTATGACTTGCGTTTATTTATGAAAAAATGGAAATATGGCAAAAAAATTTAAAACTTTGCAATTTTCAAATTTTTAATTTTTATGCCCTTAAATCAGAGAGATATGTCACAAAAAATACTTAATAAATAACATTTCCCATATGTCAACTTTACATCAGCACAATTTTGAATACAATATTTTTTTTGTTAGGAATTTATAAGGGTTAAAACTTGACCAGTGATTTCTCATTTTTACAACATATTTTTTTTAATGACCACATCACATTTGAAGTCACATTGAGGGGTGTACATGACAAGCTGCACCCCTCAATGTGCTCAAAACCACATTCAAGAAGTTTATTAACGCTTTACGTGCTTCACAATAACTGAAGCAATGTGGCATGAAAAAATGAACATTTAACTTTTTTCACAAACATTTTACTTCAGTACCAATTTTTTTATTTTCACAAGTGTAGAAAGAGAAAATGATACCGATACCCTATATGTGGGGATAAACCACTGTTTAACTTTTTCAGAATTGGCTGGAATTGAGATCGGACGCCATGTTGCATTTGGAGAGCCCCTGATGTGCCTAAACAGTGAAAACTCCCAAAGTTTACTTCATTTTGGAAACTAGACCCCAATGGAACTTATCTAGATGTGTGCTGAGCACTTCGGTCCCCCAAGTGCTTCACAGAAGTTTATAACGTAGACCCGTGAAAATAAATAATCATATTTTTTCAACAAAAATGATCTTTTCGTCCCCGATTTTTTATTTTCCCAAAGGGTAACAGGAGAAATTAGATTCCCAAAGTTCTTGTGAAATTTATCCTGAGTATGCTGATACCTCATATGTGGGGGTAAACCACTGTTTGGGTGCATGTCAGGGTTCAGAAGGGATGGAGTATCGTTTGACTTTTGAACGCAAAATTGACTGGAATCAATGGTGGCACCATGTCGCGTTTGGAGATGTACCTAAACAGTGGAAACCCCCCAATGCTAAATTAAAAACACACCTCTAACCTTAATCGCAACCCTAACCCTAACCTCAAACCTAACCCTAACACACCCCTAACCCTAATCCCAACCCTAACCATAATCCTAACCACAATCCTTACCCCAACACATCCCTAACCCTAATCCCAACCCTAACCATAAACCTAACCCCAACAAACCCATAACCCTAATCCCAACCCTAACCACAATCCTAAAGCCAAACCTATCCATAACCCTAACCACAACCCTAACCACAACACACTCCTAACCCTAATCCCAATCCTAACCATAACGCTAACCACAAACCTAACCCTAACACACCTCTAACCCTCATCCCAACCCTAACCGTAATCCCAACTGTAATCATAACCTTAACCCTAGCCCTAACTCTAGCCCCAACCCTCACGCTAACCCTAACTTAAGCCCAAATCACTTTAGCCCAACTCACTTTAGCTCAACTCACTTTAGCCCAACTCTAACCCTAATGGAATAATGGAAATAAATATATATTTTTTATTTTATTATTGTTCCCAACTAGGGGGATATAAAAGGGGGTATATTTAATATTTTTTTTAGGGTTGGGATTTTTTTAGGGCTGGGATTTTCTATTGTTGCCAGGTGCCGGCCAGCAGATCTCGGCGGGCACACTGCGCATTTTCTCCCGTAAGAAGATGCCGGCAGCCCTGGGGACATCACAGGGGGACGGCAGTGACTCCAGAGGTACAGGGGGGTGATCAGGGGACCCTATTTCTGTTTCCTCTGAAGTGCGATCACATCAGGTCACCATGGCAACGATCTGGACCCCACATCACACCTGTCAGACACTCAGCAGCGATCGCCTGCACACCACTGGTGTGAGCGGGCAATCAAAATGACATAATAATTCGTCCCTGGTTAAGTTGGCCATGGCACATGGATGGATTATTACGTCTGATGTCAGAAAGGGGTTAATAGCAATAAATTATCATTGATGCAATGCTTTTATTTAATGATTTAGTTCCATAGATTACATTCCTAAGGCATTTCTCAATTGAACAACAGTATAAAAGAGTCAAACACTTGGTAAACATATAACAAAGGTGCTGTTGAACTCAATGTAGAGCCAATTAAGTTATTTTTATATCAGTATTTGCTTTGTGAGCCAAAAAATATATTTAGAAAATATTTAAAGGACAAACTTAAAGGCATTCTAACTGTAAGTAATTAGTGTATTCAAAACTGTTTCTGGGGCTGTTTTGTTACTGATTGAAGTAAATAAATGCTATAGTTGTACAAAATGGGCTTTATTCCATCTGTGTTGGATGACTGTATTAGTAGCTTTCTTTACTTCTTTACTCTTGAAAGCTAAATCATTGATTTAATAACTAATAAAGAAATGCAAAAAAAAAATACTAATGCAAGATTATTTTACTCATTTGTCTTTTTTTTTATTTAAGACTGTCAATAACTCTTGAAATACATTTCACTTGCACTGTAATCCTTGCAGTAGTATAGATAGATGCAATTTATAGATTTAAGGAATTAATTTTAGTTTGTTTCATATTAGCTCACATTATCTATCTAGCTATACACTATCAAACAACTTATCCATCTGTAGGAATTATTTAAGATCAAAACATGTTTTAAAAACCTAGATTTTTTTCTATCCTTCTTTACACTTCTTGTACCTGGATCCACTTACTATTATGAAATGTGTCAAATTATACCAGAATAAAAAATGGTTGATACATGTAAATAGCTTTTCATATGCTTTTTTTTAATCCCTTCCTGACTCAGCGATTTCCAGTTTTGGGCTTTACTTTTTTTCTCCACTTCTTCCAAAAGCTACAACTTATTATTTAGGGAATAAGGGGGTCCACTGTTGCAGGTTGGAGCTCTGGTAAATATGCCTGTCTGTTTGCCTATACTGAGTGTTGCTTAGATTTCTGCTTAGTAAACCATATTTGTTTCACTGTCCGTGGTCTGTCTGCTACCAGATGGTTTGGAATCATGCTACTATAGCCTTATTTCTAATGTTCAAGCTGTCTGGTTTGCACCACATACCTGGGACAGTATCCAGCATCTTCCAGCATCATGTACATGTATTAAACACTAAGCAATTTGTTTATTGCATAGTAACCCTTACTGTCTTGGATACTCATTATGATATATATTGCATTGCTAGTGTGATTAGGACTACAGTATATATTTCCATCCTCAAGATTAGGTTCTTACTAGTTTACAGGCTCTATATGTATAAACTCCTATAAATGGAGTGATTCTTAATATAACCTCTGCACAGTGTATTTTTGGTTTTCTGTTTGTATGTGTTGCCATCTCCTTTTTTAAAAAATTATATCCTTTTTTTAATTAATTGTTTAATAAAAATCAGTACTTTTCAGACAATATTTTGCGTTTGGAGGATCCTTCTTTTCCTTATCGGTTCTTAGTCTTTACGGTCCCCTGTGTTACTATTTAGGGCACAATAGGCTCTTATTATTTAGGGATGAGAGAACTTGATCTGTGATACTTGGTTATCACTAGAGTATCATGGTGCTCGGACGTACTTGTTAATCAGCAAGTAATGGGTGGTGCTCTATGTAAAACTCAAATTCCTGTCCTGCATTTTCTACACCTGATACACAGTCAATAAGCATCTGGGAATTACCTGCGATTCACTGTAATGCCATTGCCATTGCAATTGCCATTGGTAAATTTCTGTGATATTATCAAACACTACAAAAAAAGATTTAAAAAAATTGTCTGGATTGCAGTTCTCATCCACACACTATTCTGTGGTTTGGGGGACATTTCTTGTGATCTATAAAACTGAAAAAAATCATTAAATTTAGCAATCTTAAATTTCTCAGCCATATAGTTTCACACGTGTACTGCGGCACATTGCTGTGATATCTAACACTCAAAAAAGAGTTAAAAAAATAACTAGATTACATTTCTTGCCAATAAACTATTCCGTGGTCTTGGCTAAATTTCTGTGATATTATTTGAAATTACAAAAAATGGTTAGAAAGCTTGGATGGATTACATATCTCTTCCATACACTATTGCGTGGTCTGGGAGACATTTCCTGTGATATATAAATCTGAAAAAAGCATTCAAAAGTGATAGCTAACACTCATAGAAAGAATTAAAAAATGGCTTGATTACATTTCTCACTTATACACTATTCTTTGGTCTGGGTTACATTTTTGTGATGCTATCTAATTACAAAAAAGCTTTAAAAAAATACTGACCGTATTAAAGTTCTCATCCATACACTATTCTATGTCTGGAGAACATTTTTCGTGATATATAAAAATGAAAAAAGAGTTACAAATTTGTGTAGGGTTACATTTCTCAGACATTTCTGTGATTTATAACACTCCAAAAAAGTGTTATCATTTTTTATTATATTCAATTAGTCGTGCATACAGTGTACCATGCTTCGTGAGTGACAAAGAAGGAAGAAGCACATGAGACTCCGAAGAGAGTGACCAGAAAGATATTGGAAACAGAGGAAACTGATGCAACAGCAGAGGTGGCAGGAGCCTGTGCTCCTGATCCAGCCGATATCCGTGACCCACCAAAGCCCGAACACAAGCCACATCCATTACTGGAGACTGCGGGCCTTGGCTGGTTGGAAGATAAAAGGAGTCGAGCCAAGACCAGGTCTGTACAAATGTTATCGGGCCCTTTAGCATTAAGATACTGAGAGTTGAGAGAAAGTTTGTGACCTGTCATCACATTTCGTTCAAACATTGGGCAGTAGAGATGGAAGACTTGCCTTGAAGTTTGCAAGAGCTGATAGCTGGAACTGAAGTCATATTTCTCAAAATTGAGGAACACTGGTATCCAGTGGGTGTGATCCCTGAAGGAAGGGAGCATGATGAACCGATCTTGAGGAATGAACGAGCCTGGGAGAGGCTCTTTTAGGTGGCTTGAGGCACAGCTACTGCCGCCCCCAAGAGAACATACTGTCACTGGGGTTCCCCACCTCTTACGCATGAACAGTTGATGGTGCAGGTGACGCAAAGAGCTATTGCCCATTTCTATATGTTGGGGGCACTGGCACCACTTGAAGCCAGGTCACTTATATTCATATTCCAGGAACCTGGAAATCGGGCTCCAGGAAGCAAGTGGAGGCAGACCCCCAGCCTAAAGATGAAGGAGAAGAGGAAAAGAACACCTGAAGGGAATTACTGTATTATCCTGCTTATATTTTCTTCCTGGCTTTGTACTTTATGAGTACCGCAAATACACTTTTAAAATATTTGAAAAAGGCCAACCATTTGTTGCTTTTCAGGGTTCTATGGATGAACCTCCTCACAATTTTTGTCTGGCTTTGCAGTTTCTGCAAAGCCTTTATGAAGTACACTTTCATAATATTCATGTTCAAATTTTTTTTATGCATTCAATGGCTCATTTATACAGTTTAACATGTTATTGTTGCATTACAGTGGTATGTAAAACTTACAAAAAGCATAGAAAAATATTTCTGAATTAGAATACTCGTCCATAGAGTATTAGATGTGTTCTGTCACATTTTTAGGGGTATATAAAGCTACAAAAGAATAAAAATGTTGCTTGTTTCTTTACATTTCTTACCTATATACTCTATTCCATGCTCTGGGGTACATTTTTGCGCTAGACAGATATATTTCACTAACCTTGTATCTTCATTATCATATAACCCAAAACAACTGTTCAGCACATTTAACTCTCTCCTCCGCCCACAACTGCCACCTCCAACTCTCCTCATCTCTTCTGAGGAGTTTGCCACCTACTTCAAAAACAAGATCGATCAAGCAAGCCAAACCTTTACTGTTCCCCCACCCCAACCACTCCATATACCAGACCTCTGCCCTTCCCTAATAACTTCCCTCTCCAACATCACCGAAGGAGAGCTTACTCACCTCCTTTCCAAATCACACCTCACCATCTGTGCACTTGACCCCATCTCTTCCCACCTGCTCCCCAACCTCACAAACATGCTCATTCCAGCCCTAACCCATCTCTTCAACCTATCGCTATCTTCTGGTACCTTCCCCTCTGCCTTCAAACATGCCACCATCACACCTATCCTCAAAAAAGCTAACCTTGACCCAACTGCTATGCCCAGCTATCGCCCCATATCACTGCTCCCATTTGCTTCCAAACTCCTTGAGCAGCATGTCCATGCTCAACTTTCCTCCCACCTCTCATCTAACTCTCTTCTTGACAACCTCCAATATGGCTTCCGCCCCCACCACTCAACTGAATCTGCTCTGACCAAAATTACTAATGACTTACTCACAGCCAAAGCTAACAGATAATTCTCCATCCTCCTCCTTCTCGACCTATGGTCTGCTATCGTCTCAGTCAACCACTGCCTACTGCTACGGATTCTTTCTTCCCTTGGCATCAAAGGCCTTGCCCTGTCCTGGATTGCTTCATACCTTTTCAACCGCACATTTAGCGTTTGTCACTCCCACACTACCTTCTCATCCCGCCCTCTCTCTGTTGGAGTCCCTCAAGGATCTGTCCTAGGGCCCCTATTTTTTTCCATCTATACCCTTGGCCTAGGACAACTCATAAAGTCCTATGGCTTCCATTACCACCTGTATGCAGACGACACTCAGATCTCCCTCTCTGACCCAGATGTCACCTCTCTGCTGTCCATAATCCCGGAGTGTCTATCAGCCATATCCTCCTTCTTCAACTCTCGCTTCCTGAAACTCAATGTAGACAAAACCGAACTCATCATCTTTCCCCCATCTCGTGTATCCCCCCTACCTGATCTATCTATTTCGGTAAATGGCATCACACTCTCTCCTGCACCTGAAATCCGCTACCTCGGGGTAACTCTCGACTCTGCCCTGTCCTTCAAGCCGCACGTCCAAACTCTTGCCACCTCCTGTCGCCTGCAACTCAAAAATATTGCCAGAATCCGTCCCTTCTTCAGCCCACAATCTACTAAAACTCTTGTGCATGCCCTCATCATCTCCCGCCTCGATTACTGCAACACCATCCTATGTTGTCTCCCCGCTAACTCTCTTGCACCGCTCCTGTCTGTCCTCAACTCTGCTGCCCAGCTAATCCACCTCTCCCCTCACTACTCCCCTGCTTCTCCCCTCTGCAAATCCCTCCACTGACTTCCAATTCCCCAACTAATCCAGTTTAAACTACTAACACTGATCTACAAAGCCATCCACAACCTGTCCCCTCCCTATATCTCTGAACTAATCTCCCACTATCTTCCCTCACGTAATCTTCAATCTTCCCAAGACCTACTACTCTCCTCCACATTTATTTGTTCCTCACACAGTCGCCTCCAAGATTTCTACCGAATATCCCCCATCCTCTGGAACTCCACGCCTCAACACGTCCGATTATCCACCACCCTTGGATCCTTCAGATGGAACCTGAACACCCATCTCTTCAGGAAAGCCTACAGCCTGCAATAGCCTTTCTGCCACCTCACAACCACCCGAGCTGCCGTGTCACCAACTGCCGCATCACCACCGCCAGAGCCCGCCTGACCTTCTGTCTCCTCCCCATTATCCCGTAGAATGTAAGTCCGCAAGGGCAGGGTCCTCTCCCCTCTGCACCAGTCTGTCATTGTAAATTTGTTTACTGTAAACGTTATCTATAACCCTGTACATAACCCCTTTTCTCATGTACAGCACCATGGAATTAATGGCGCTATATAAATAAATAATAATAATATATAACACTGAAAAAAAGTTTAAAATTTTGGTTGGTTACATTTCTCAGCCATAAAGTATTATGGGTTCTTGGCCACATTTCCTTGGTATATAACCCTCAGAAAATTTGTTCACAAATTTATCGGTATTATACAGTGGGTACGGAAAGTATTCAGACCCCTTTAAATTTTTCACTCTTTGTTTCATTGCAGCCATTTGGTAAATTTAAAAAAATCATTTTTTTTTTCTCATTAATGTACACTCTGCATCCCATTTTAACTGAAAAAACAGATATGTAGAAATGTTTGCAAATTTATTAAAAAAAGAAAAACTGAAATATCACATGGCCAGAAATATTCAGAAACAGAAATGGTCAGAAACAGTAACAGAGCAGGTTTGGCGCTAAACAGGAATCCCTTTTAGCTTCACAGGAGAACACAACCCTCACAGGGGCAAGGGAACAGGTAGTGGACATAATCACAGCATGTGCACGCACACAAACTCCTCTCTGGAGGTGCCGGAATTCTATATGCTATATGCCTGCCCTCAATTAATCCAAATTCCTCTCCGGAGGTGCTGGAATTCTAAAGGCTTTACGCCTGCCCTGAGCACACACAGACAAGTATACACTACCATTATGTTCCACACACTCATATGATATAAATGATCTTAGCACACCAGCGTGCGCTCCAGAGAACCTTTTATACATTCCACTAAGGTCAAGTCAGACAGGACCTTGCTCGATGACTAACCTGGAACTGCCATGTCACCCAAGCAGAAGACGACAGACCACCAATGAGAGGTCGCCACCTCACAAGCATGCTCAGTAGGGTGATTTCTGGACTTAGGACCTGGAACGCCTGTTTGCCGCTGCTTATTACTAGTTACTATAGCTTTGGATGGAGAGCCAGCAGTAACCAGGTGAACAGCACGAGTCTGGGCAAGATGCTGAGGCCAACGTCTTTTCTGAGCAGCTCCCATTGCGACCGAAGCAGAATGGGAGACCACAGAGGCAGACAAGGCTTGGGATCTATCCCATGCTATGGGAGAATCCCGGCACCTAACAATGACTTAAAACAACGTTATTGACGTAATACAACCTTTTTATTAACCAAACTAAAACTAGAAATCCACAACCAGGATGCGTAGGTCCAAGTGGAGAAAGAGGAGGATGTGGCAGTATAGGTGGAAGAGGCAAGGAAGGGAATAATCCAAGTTTTTTTCTTATGGAACTGACTTAAAACAACCTATAATTAACCAAGTGTGATGCAGTGACCCATATTTTAGCCAGGGGGCACTGTGTGTGTACTTCAGGATGCATTTGGAGGCATAATTAAGATGGTGAATTAGGGACTGGCATTATTGTAAATGGCCGGTATGTATCGCAGAGGTTCTCTGTGCTGTAAGCCCAGAATGATATGGTTATGCAAGGACTTATAGTTCCACAAGTGTTTGTTGTGTTTGCTTATAAGGGGGCTTATAGGATTAGTCAAAGAGCTGGGCGGGAATTGGCTATCCACACATGCACCGCCCATCCGTGGGGGGTGGTTACAACCATATAATGTGACTGAGGTCTGGTCACATGATGAGAGTGTTTGGACCTGAATGGTCTGTGTTGTAGGTCCTGAAAGAGGTCAGGTCTGTGTTGGAAGCTCCGGCGAGTGGAGATTTCCTGAAGAGCACGTGGAGAGACCGTGGACCTGGATGGTCAGTGTTGGAAGATCCTG
This sequence comes from Ranitomeya variabilis, assembly GCF_051348905.1. Classification (NCBI taxonomy): domain Eukaryota; kingdom Metazoa; phylum Chordata; class Amphibia; order Anura; family Dendrobatidae; genus Ranitomeya; species Ranitomeya variabilis. The sequence continues at coordinate 430,909,383 of NC_135236.1, forward strand.
TGAGTGGAGACTTCCTGGAAGCACCTGGTGAGACAATGTACCTGCAGAGCCTGGGATGGCTTATGTGTTGGCAAAGCCAGGACTGACAAGGAGTCAGCCTGTGGAGCAGGAGCTCCTGAGCGGCAACACTGGGTATGGGGATAGAACTATGTACACTGGCAAAGGACAGTTACTGAACTGTGCATTCACCAGGTGACTGGAGAGATACAGGCTTGACTAGTGAAAGCTTTGTAAAGCCATACATGATGAAGTCATTTGACTATGTGTAAGCCGGTGATGTGCAACCTGGCTTACGGTGCTGTTTATGATGCATAAATAAACCGCATGGACTGTTTTGTGTGAAAAACCGTTCCTGACTACGTTAATCCGCTGCCAAGCGAGTGTTCTCCAACACAAACAGTAGGCACAATGCCACACAAGCTAAAATTAGCAAGCTACAACCAGGAGTCGTAGGTTCAAGTACAGGAAGAGGTGGATGTGGTGGTAGAGCTGGAAGAGGGGAGGACGAGGTAGCCAAAAATATTTTTTTTATTAGTTGATGAGGCATCCTAATGAAACAAATGGCAAATAGATTTTAAAACTGGCTTGGTGCAACTGATATCGTTGTGTAGTCATCTAAAGGTATGGATAAGCGCAGAAAAGTGTCAGCACTCAGGATCCAGCCTTTACACAGGCACCAGGTCATGCGGTGTGGTGGCAAATCATAGCCATACCAACTATTGGCATAGTTCCAGAAATGGCTCCAGAAATGCCCACAGCCTAAAAGCTTTTTGATTTGCAGAGCTACAGCCTTGCAACAAGCATTTTTTTAGACTTGCAATCCTAAACAGGAAACCAGACTTGCAGTAAAAATTCTTCAGGTACGGTACCGGACACACTAGGTGTCCGGTACGGACCTTGAATTTTACTCTTTGATTTTGTTCATCCCTAGTCATCCATTTTATTATGTGATGTACTAGAAAGATGGAAAAAAAATCCAAATACAGTGAATTAGCAAATAAATAGTGATTCTTCATGTGTTTTTTTTTTTCAATTTACAACATTATTATACCATAAATATGACTTGGCAATATCATTCTTGAGGTCATCACAATTATGGAGATACTAAACATGCATAGGTCTTTATTTAACTGGGGTAAAAAATTGGAAATTTGTAAAAATAAACTAAAAATGTTTGCATGTGTATATGGATTAAAGGATCTTTTGAAATTCGAATTTGCCAACTATGCACAATTTTCTCCCTTAATTTGTTTTACGACAAAGAAAATCATGCTAATCTTAATACCAGAAAGTTTGTCGTTGCTCAGAAAATACATATGGGAGAAAAGACAGAACCCTGTTGACCATATGAGCTTTTTCTCTAAAGGAGAGAGAGATACCATCACTGTTCAAAAGAGCTTACACTCTGCTTCAAAGAAACAAAGCAGAGGACCCTGTGGATAAGAGCTGATACTCTACAGGAGACAGTTTATGATGAACTTTTTGGGCAGCACCAACTACAGCTTCCCAGACACTGTTCAGAGAGCATCCCTCCTGCTGGGCAACCCAACATATTAGTTGCAATCTTGTGAGAAAATCTGTCAGTAAGTGTGTAATTTCTTTGCAGTGCCATATCAAGGGAAATCAGTGTCTCTTCAAATCAATGTATTGTCTTGAAAATACAGGATAGGACAGGTTCTTTAGTTGCTCTCTGTACTTGCTTCTTCTCCAATAAATTAGGATTCTGAATAGAACACTCCCCTCACTTAAAATTTTACTTTATGGAAGGACATTCCACAAATGTTAATTCCTTAAATTTCTTCTTAGTTTTTCCATATGATAGATATTTTTACCGTCAGGTCTTGCTGAGATTATATGTGGTATTTTGGTACCATAAATAGTTTTTTTAATTTATTATGAGAATCAAAAGCTTTACTAAGATAAAGAGGACTAAGTGGACTATATATTGATAGTTTTATTATGGAGAGCTTGCATTTAATGAATTCTGCTATACCAGATCTCTTCTTTTGTGCTCTCATTTTGGATTGACATCTGTTATTGATTTAAGTACATGAGACTATAAATGTTTCTTTGAGGCCAGCAAATACTGGTCTAGACTAGAGGAACTCTTAATTTCCGATAAAGCAGTTTTATTCAAGTCACACAACTCAAAATCCCTTATGCACATTAAGAGCCAAAGCATTTTATTATTTGTAATTAGTTGGCAAATATATATAGCTAAAGGGAATCTGTGATCAGACATTTTTATTGATGCATGTCAATTACATATATCCCTGAGGTGTAATGTTTTTATCCTTTTCTGTATAAGTATGCTATTTGTATGTACATTTTTTTTCTTTAGAAAGATGTTCTGTGCTGGTGGCTAACTTACAGACAAGTTCAAAACATTGTAGTAATTTTATTTAAGGTGTATGGTAGACACACGCAAAATATAATGTAATTGACATACTGATGGCAATTGTTCAGATGAAAACCATAAAACCCTTTGAAATTATTTAGGAGGCTTTTTAAAAGTTAATATGACCAAGATCTTGCCAAATTTTCCTAGAAGTGATAATAGGATAAATAAAAAAATTAAACACAATTTTTTTGTTATTATTGTTCTCTTTTTGGTCCAATTATCCATCATTTAGCAGGTTTGAACTTGCATACCTAAGAGTTTATTTGCTGATGTAACTATTTTTAGCAGCAATAACTGTCACAAAATTATAACTTTCAATTAATTACATATGTCAGCAGAGATAATGTTGCCCAATTTCTACTTTAAAGCAATCTCTTGACTATGGTAAAACCTGAATATTCTGTGTACATTCTGGTGCTATTTTTAGACCAACAAATGGCCACTGAATGTTGGCAGTGATGATAGGTTTCTATTTTATTTTATGTATAACTCCTTCCTCCCAAGACTAGAGATGAATGATTAAGTGATACCACTAATGGTTCATTTAGATAAGCCAGTTGGATCCAATAAATGATTGCCAATTGACTAAATAAAAGCTCAGCAGCAGCAGTTGTTTACTGACCTTTTTGCATAGGCAGTGTTACGATACTAGTGAATTGTCTCTTCAGAGAGGAAGAGGACTAGAACTCTAGTGCCACCTATTGGAAGTAGCAATCCTAACAGTCAATGTTGACCCTTTAATGAGCCTTGTCACATGACTTAGGATAAAAGCCAAACCAGAATCTCAATTTGCAGACACTGTGTTTTGGGGTACTGCCCCTTGTCAGTGCAAAGTGGAAATCTTGAGTGGCTGATTGAGAGGTGTATGACCGGGATCCAGGAAGTATTGTTTCTCCTTGCGGAGAGTGACTCTCATGTCACTCTCTGCAAAGAGAAACGATACTTTTTGGATACCAGTGAAACAAGGCTGAAATCCAAAGGCCAGAGGAGCACTAGCGGGGTACAGTAATCAGTAGTGGTAGTCCTTGGGGGTAGAAATAGGAGTTGTCAGAAACAATTTAAAGGTAAGTGAGAACAGTCTGGGTAAGACAATTCTCAAGAGCTGGAGACTGGAACTAGTCAAACTGCTTGATACTCAACCAATGAGTGAGTTTTCCAAGTGGCATTAAGAAGGCCCAAACAGCAAACAAGATGGCTTTCACAGTTTCAGAATCTGCCATCTTAGCAAAGGGCGATTGCAAAGAATAACAGCTCCAGTGGTAGGAAGTGGTAATGTAGGACAGTTATCAAGGTGAGCAACAGCAACTCCTAGTGGTGTATCCAGAGAAGGACAACAGGAGTCTTGACATGCCGTCAAATACTCCATAGACACAAAATGATTGTTAATACAATTGTTCTGTGCCCACAGATTATTCTGTTATCTACAACATATCTCCTGCTTATACTGTATAATATTCTACCTATTATAAAGATTTTTAGGCCAACTTTAAAATTATTGCACTTGAAGCACAAGTGTTTTGCTTGTACGTCAGGTATTTACGAGCTTCTTTGTTAGGGCCAAAAGTTCGGAAAGGGCATTTCTATGAGCGGTCATGTGCAAACGCAGCAATTTCTGTTTTTTTGCAAAGTCTATGCGGGCTTTCATATGTCTTGCACTGAGGAGAGGCTTCCAAATGGCCACTCTGCCATAAAGGCCTGACTAGTGGAGAGCTGCAGTAATAGCTGACTTTGTGGAACTTTCACCCATCTCAATACTGCATCTCTGGCAATCAGCCACAGTGATCTTGGGGTTCCTCTTTACCTCTCTCATCAAGGCTTTTCTCCCATGATTGGTCAGTATTGCTGGACGGCCAGGTCTAGGAAGACTTCTGGTAGTCCCAAACTTCTTCCATTTAAGGATTATGGAGCCACTGTGCTTTTTGGAACCATGAGTACTGCAGACATTCTTGTGTAACCTTGGCCAGATCAGTGCCTTGCCACAATTTTGTCCCTGAGCTCCTTGGCCAGTTCCTTTGCCCTCATGATTCTCATTTCGTCTGACATGCACTGTGAGCTGTGATGTCTTATATAAACATGTGTGTCTCCTTTCCAAATCAAATCCTATCAGTTTAACCCCTTCACGACATGTGCCGTACATGTACTGCGCTTGTCGTGTCTCCCCCTTTGATGTGGGCTCCGGCGCTGAGCCCACATCAAAGTCGCAAAATGTCAGCTGTTTTGTACAGCTGACATGTGCGCGCAATAGCGGCGGGTGAAATCGCGATTCACCCGCCGCTAATAACCTGTTAAATGCTGCTGTCAAATGCAGACAGCGGCATTTAACCGGCAATTCCGGCTGGGCGGCCGGAAATGACCTCATCGCTGACCCCCGTCACATGACCAGGGGTCGGCGATGCATCAGGATGGTAACCATAGAGGTCCTTGAGACCTCTATGGTTACTAATGCCGGCCTGCTGTGAGCGTCCCCCTGTGGTCGGCGCTCACAGCACACCTGCATTTCTGCTACATAGCACCGAACATCAGATCGCTGCTATGTAGCAGAGCCGATCGAGTGGTGCCAGCTTCTAGCCTCCCATGGAGGCTATTGAAGCATGGCAAAAGTAAAAAAAAAATGTTTTTAAAAATATGAAAAAAATAAAAAAATATGAAAGTTTAAATCACCCCCCTTTCACCCATCCAAAATAAAACAATAAAAAAATCAAATCTACACATATTTGGTATCGCCGAGTTCAGAGTCGCCTGATCTATCAATAAAAAAAAGCATGCCTGATCGCTAAACAGCATAGCGAGAAAAAAAATTTGAAACGCCAGAATTACTTTTTTTGGTCGCCGCGACATTGCATTAAAATGCAATAACGGGCGATCAAAAGAATGTATCTGCACAAATGTGGTATCATTAAAAACGTCAGCTTGGCACGCAAAAAATAAGCCCTCAACCGACCCCAGATCACGAAAAATGGAGACGCTATGGGTATCAGAAAATGGCGCTTTTTTTTTTTTTTTTGTACAAAGTTTGGAATTTTTTTTCACCACTTAGATAAAAAAATAACCTAGACATGTTTGGTGTCTATGAACTCGTAATGAACTAGAGAATCACAATGGCAGGTCAGTTTTAGCATTTAGTGAACCTAGCAAAAAAGCCAAACAAAAAACAAGTGTGGGATTGTACTTTTTTTGCAATTTCACCACACTTGGAATTTTTTTTCCCATTTTTTAGTACTAGACATGGTAAAACCAATGATGACTTTCAAAAGTACATCTCGTTCCACAAAAAACAAGCCCTCACATGACCATATTGATGGAAAAATAAAAAAGTTATGGCTCTGGGAAGGAGGGGAGCGAAAAACGAAAACACAAAAACGAAAAAGGGCCGCGGCACGAAGAGGTTAAATACACACAGCTGGGCTCCAATGAAAGAGTAGAACCATCTCAAGGAGGATCACAAGGAAATGGACAACATGTGACTTAAATATGAGTGTCTTAGCAAAGGGTCTGAATACTTATGACCATGTGATATTTTATTTTTTATTTTTTTATAAATTTGCAAACATTTCTACATTTCTGTTCTTTTCAGTGGATGCTGAGTGTACAATAATGAGAAAAAAAAATGAACTTTTTTAATTTTACCAAATCGCCGCAATGAAACAAAGAGTGAAAAATTTCAAGGGGTCTGAATATTTTCCATACCCACTGTATTTGTGAATGCATTACATAGCAACAGCTACACCCACAGAGCTACATTTGGAACAGTCTGTATAATTCCGTAAGATTTTACCAATGATTTTCAAGTAATGCATTGTTTTGATCGTGAGAAATGACAATTTATATAATTATTCTATTACACTAACTTTTGGAATCTGCAGCAACATTCAGTAGATTGAAGTTATTTTAGCATTCAATAATGCAAAGAAAATGAATGCAGTACATTAACATCACTGTTATCTATGGCTCAATGGTTTTTCAAATTATCTTTGCATTGCGCAAAATATTAAACAGATAAACTGCTTGCCATTTTTGTGGATAATGTGTATACTATGTCAAATGACTATTGAGTTATATTAGTATATTCACATGACATTTTGTTCTTTTTGTTTGGAAGTTATCCAAACCATTAAAAAAAAGTAAATAAAACAAGTTGCTATATTTTTTATTATTTGGTTAGGCAAGCAGGAAAGTCACAAACAATCAACAGAAAATATGTAACGAGAGAAGATTGAAACACATAACAAGTTATAGGAAATGATGCACTCAGATTTGACAATATAGTATATTCAGATGTCCTTTAACTACATTTTGAACAGTCATTTATGGTATTCCTACTTTCTTTTTTCTTGCTATTTGGAGTGTGAAAACAAAAAAACTTTAGATTGTGTCACAGTATGAAAAATCAATGATACAACTCCAGTGCAAAAATCTAGCAACTAAATATAACTGTCCAGAAAAGACATTATTATTATTATTGTTCATTCATTTTAAATTACCTAGTTATTTCAGAATGCTTTTACAATGAGTCTCAAGAACATAATTAATACTTTTCATTTTTGCATGAATGTGTTTAAGATCAAAAAATGTTTGTTATTTTTTAAATAGGATTTTGAGCACTAGTTTTGTGCCAAACACATTGAATTTTTTATGATACCATTTTACAATGCTTTTTTTTAACTTTTTCTTTACTGCATTTAATGTGATAGAAGTGATATGTTTCTGTAATTGTAAATTCATATTTTTTATGTCTTGCTAAGAACAAACATTAAAATCTCCTCTCTAAAAATTTGATTTCTTTTGTGCAGCCATATCCTGAGAGCCAAAACTATTTTTTTTTCAACAGGGCTGTATTGGGGACAAGTTGAAATTTTTAATCATTTTTGATACATTTATACTTCATTTTATGCCTGATGGATAAACAGAAAACAACAATTTTGGCATTGTATTTTGGTTAGGCGTGGATAATATTGACCTATTTTCAACATTGGGCATAATAATACACCAAAGTTGGACATCCTCCCTTTGATGAGGGCTCTGGCGGTCAGCCCACATTTTTCTGGCACATCAGCTGTTTTGAACAGCTGACATGTGCTGTTAACAGGCACAGGTGGAATCACGATCCACCCGCAGCTGTTAACTAGTTAAATGCCACTGTCAAACTATGACAGTGGCATTTAACATGTGCTTCCAGCAAACGCACTGGAAAGGCCCATTGGCGCCCATGTCACATGACCACAGGTTGCCGATGGGTTGGCATGACAACTTGAGTTCTCTAGAAGACCTCTATGGTTGTCACTACTGGATTGCTATCAGCACCGCCTGGTGGTTGGCGCTCATAGCAAGTCAGCAATTCTGCTACATACAGGCGATCTGATCATCAGGTTATGGCAGTTTCTAGTCTCCCATGGAGATTATTGAAGCATGCCAAAAGTAAAAAAAAGTTTTTAAAAATATATATAAAAAAAGTTCGAATCACCCCCCTTTTGCCCCATTCAAACTAAAACAATAAAAAAATCAAACATACACATATTTGGTTTTGCCGAGTTCAGAATCGCCCGATCTATCAATATAAAAAAATCATTAAAACTATAGCTAAATGGCATAACGAAAAAAAAAGTCAAAATGCCAGAATTTTTTTTTTGGTCTCCGCAACATTGCATTGAAATGAAATAACGGGTGATCAAAAGATTGTGTCCGCACCAAAATGGTATCTTTAAAACGTCAGCCTGGCAAACAAAAAATAAGCCCTCACCCAACCCGAGATCACGGAAAATGATGCCACATTTTTTTTTTACAGACTTTGGAAATTTTTTTCACCATTCAGATAGAAAAGAACCTAGACATGTTTGGTTTCTATGATCTCGCAATGACCTGGAGAATCATAATGGCAGGTCAGTTTTAGCACTTAGTGAGCAACGTAAAAAAGGAAAACAAAAAAACAATTGTGGAATTGCACTTTTTTTGCAATTTCACCGTACTTGGATTTTTTTCTTTTACAGTTTTCCAGTACATGATATGTTAAAACCAATGGTGTCGTTTATAAGTAAAACTCGTCCCGCAAAAAAACAATAATAATAATCTTTATTTCTATAGCGCCAACATATTCCGCAGCGCTTTACAGTTTAACAGTTTCAAACACAACAGTCATAAGTAACAATGCTATCAATACAATAATTAAAGCAAAATAAGATGACACTGTTCGTGAGAGCTTACAATCTACAATGAGTTGGGGGAGATACAAAGTACAGGTCTGTATTTACAATGCTGTATTTACAATGACAATCCAGCCATCAACAAGATCTAACATGTCTATATTTACTGAAAAATATTATAGCTTTGGGAAGGAGGGGAGCAAAAAACAAAAACGCTAAAATGAAAATACCTCTAGTCATGAAGGGGTTAAGTTGCAATAGAAAATTATTTTTGATTTTTTTTTTAAAGAGAGATGTATTTTCAACAAACTTTGAATAATTTAATAGTACACATGAATATAAGACATTTTGGAATATGTCTTTTTAGAAACTGTTCTTTCTTCTCCACTTATAAACCTGCCTCCTGAGCTCAGAATCCACTCTGAAAAACAGCTCAACTTTTTCTTAAGACAAGATGGACTGACAACATAAGGATTTGTGAAATTACAAAGTCTATTATACTCTATGGGAATGGAACAGGCAGAGAGAGACATAAAAAGATTGCGCTGACCTACACAACAATTTTTTTTGTACCTCGCATTAACCATGGATTTGCAACTACACAGCTCTGGACTGTTTAATTTCCATTATTCTGTTAATTCGTGATGGGTGAACCAGGTGAATGTTCGGGTCCGGTGGGTTCAGCCAAACATAAAAAAAGTTCAGTTTGGGTGCCAGAACAGTATCCAAACCAGTACCCCATTTAGATGAATGGGGGCCCTGAAGATCCATTTTATGCCACTATATTAAGTTTAATATAGTAGTTGGCATAGGTGAAGAAGTAACCGCTTCCAAATACCCTTCACTGTTCCTTCATCATCTTTTGAGATTTTTTCTGCAAAATATTAGAACCTTCTTTGCATTTGTTCACATTTTATCTTCCTCAAAGAATCTGCAGCAACCTTCTACTCTTGCAAGCTAAAACAGGAGTTATGACTATCACAACCAGAGATGATCGAATATTTAAATGTTCAGTTCGGATTACGATTGCCGAATTTGCAATATTTGTAAATACTGTATTTTCCGGCGTATAAGACGACTTTTTAACCCCTCAAAATCTTCTTAAAAGTCGGGGGTCGTCTTATACGCTGGGTACAGATAAAATGTGCATATGATGGGTGGGGGGGAGTGGTCCCGATGACGAAGAGAGGGGGCGTCTCACAGTAAAGTGTGAGTGGAGTATATCCCCCTATTACCTCATTGCGGCAGCGTGGGGGTCTCTGTGCTGGGAGTGGCAGCTCCTCTTCGTGCCGTGGGTGCTCTGTGCTGTGGGGCGGCGGCGCATCTTCGTGCCGTGGGTGCTGTGGGGTGGTGGCGGCACATCTTCTTGCAGCGTCGGGGCTCCTCTGGCATCTCCTCCAGGCCCGGAGGCACCGGCAGCCCCATTGCTGTGATGCGGTGACCTCCGGGAAAATGGCCGCTGCTCAGATTCAGATCTGAATCTGAGCATGCTCCGCCCCCAGCGGCCATTTTCCCTGAGGCCACCGCATCGCAGCCTCCGGGAAAATGGCCGCTGCTCAGATTCAGATCTCATCTCCCGAGATCTCGGGAGATGAGATCTGAATCTGAGCAGCGGCCATTTTCCCGGAGGCCACCGCATCAGAGCAATGGGGCTGTCGGTGCCTCCGGGCCTGGAGGAGATGCTGGAGGAGCCCCGACGCTGCAAGAAGATGCGCCACCGCTGCCGCCCCACAGCACCCATGGCACGAAGATGCGCCGCCGCCCAACAGCACAGAGCACCCACGGCATGAAGAGGAGCTGCCGCTCCCAGCACAGAGACCCCCACGCTGCCTTATTGAGGTAATAGGGGGATATACTCCACTCACACTTTACTATGAGACGCCTTCTCTCTTCATCATCGGGACCACTCCCCACACCAAAAGTCACATATTCACCGGCCCTATAAGATGACATATGGCGTTTAAGAAGACCCCCGACTTTTAAGAAGATTTTATATTTTAACTGGAAAAGTTGGGGGGTCGTCTTATACGCCCAGTCGTCTTATATGCCGGAAAATACGGTATATTCGACGAAAATAGCCGAATGCCATTCAAGTCAATGGGAGGCAAAAACAAACGCATGCACAACACCTTCTAACGACCCCAAAAGCTGACAAAACACATCAAATGAGGGACAGACACCAGGAAGCTGCCTCAATTCACCCACAGTACAAATTGCAGCATAACACTGCAGCAATCAGACATGCATGAGGCATCGTGGTTTGGGCCAGAATTTACAGCTTTCATTTGAACGTTAAAGTAAGATGAAGTGGGTGAGGAATCAGTGTAGGCCTGCTGTGCTGGAAGCCCTTATACCACATACAATAGCTCAATATGCTTTCATGCTCAGCCACACTCAGGTGGCACAAATATCAGATTTGTAGACTACCATTGTCAGAAAAATCTAAGCATAGTAGTGATATGGGTAGTTGACTCCAATGAAGTGGAGGCCTGATGGTCTCAGAGGCCTACTGGTACAGGCAACACGCATGAAGGAGACCCAACCAGGTGTCTACACATTTACAAAAATTAGTGACAGACACCAATTAAGTGGCATAAATTTCAATAGAGTAGAACTAGTATAGGGAACCAACACCTCTTCTACTACAACCAAAGCAGCAGATGTAGACTGTAACAAGCAAGGTGGTGGAACCACTGTGTCTTATACCTCTGAAAGCCTGGAAGGGGTACGTGGCCTACAAAATTCCCCCTCGGACAAGTGGCAGCAGGCGAAACTGCATCCCAAAGAGGGACAAAGAGGTGGCACCAGGTGCTACTCCAGGACTGACCTACATAAGGTGGCAGCTGACCCCCTACTGTGGGAAAGCTGTTACAGCCTGAATTAGGGATGAAGAATGCAGGCAGGTAATGTAGGGACACTGGAACAATGGGTGCAGATGGGACCGGCTGAGGAACAGAAAAGCACTGGCAGGTGCGGGCTGGACCGGTACGAGCAGAAGGGCACAGACAGGTACGAGTAGATGGGTACAGGGTAGACTAGCAGACCAGCGGACCTGGGGTACCTGAAAACTAGCAAGCATGCAAGGCAAACTAACAACGTAGCTCAGGCACATATTGGAGTAGACTAAAATAGAAGGTATTGCCCAAATGTAGGCTAGGAATACCTTAGGTTGACACAGGCAGTCCCTTAAAGAGGGAGGGAGCATGCATGCGCCATAAGCATAGTGCCCGGTCCTACAACTTAACCTTGGGGTGCATCTACATATCGGGGGTGAGATAAGGAGGTGATTTGTGAGTGGGAGACACTGAATCTCCTGTCTGTTACGTATGAGGAGGTAAAAAAGGGCCAAGTCTGTAATGTAAACAGATCAGAAAGTCTGTAGTAAGAGGGACTGGTTCACTGTGTCAAAGGCAGATGCCAGGTCCAGGAGGAAGAGGACGACAAGCATTCAATCATCAACACAAAAATATTAGCAGCCTTGCTGCACTGGAGTCCTGTGTTCCAAACGCACCATGGACTGCATCTTCAAAGAGTTTGCTTTATCGGTATTTGTGAGGGTTTACTCCCAGTAATTATTTTTCTACCCACACTACAAAGACATTCAGATAGTAAATTCAGACTGTAAGTCCCAATGGTGACAACACCAGTCATATCTGTAAATGTCTGTAAAGCGAATGCTGAACTATTGGAGCTATATAAGTGATAAAATAAAAAAAAGTTAAAATTATGCTCAACCACACTAAGGTGGCACACATATCAGTTTCATAGATTACTATTGTCAGAAAATGTAAGGATAGTAATTAGTAACACGGGTAGTTGACTCAAAGAGGGTGGAGGACTGCCAGTTTAGGAGGCCTGCTGCTACAGGCAACTCACATGAAGGACACCCAACTAGGAATTTAAACATTTATAAAAATGTATTGGCAAACATCAACAAAGTGAAATCAATTTCACCACAGTAAAAATAGTCTAATAGTGATCGACAGGTCTTCCACTACACCCAACCCAGCAGATGGACATCAACCAGGAGTGTACAAATTTAAAAAAAATTAGTGGCAGACACCAATAAAATAGCATAAATTTTACCACAGTAGAAATATTGTAATAGGGACTGACAGGTCTTCAAATACACCCAACCCAGCAGATGGACACCAAAGCAGGACTGTTCACATTTTCACAAATTAGTTACCATCTCCAGCAGCAACAAAAGCAACAGCAAGCACAGAAGCCCTACTAAAGTTATCAGAGACTGCAATTACACAAGAGCAATGGAGCACACTAAAAATTACAACATCCAGTAACATAAATTGTAAGTTGTCTTCAGATAGGACATTACTTTGTTGGTTCCCTAGTGCTTTCAGAAACATTTCCACCTACTCCACATACACCTCGAACACCAAGCCTAATCTCCTTTTCATCACAGCCTCACTTTTTCCCAGTCATGTTGCTCAGATAGTGCACCCTCTTTTGGGCTTTTGAAGTGGTCCACCAGCACATCCAGAAGAAGGTTATGTCCGCAGTGACATTTATGCGGGTGAGATCTTTCCAATTTGCCTAAGATGCTTAGGAGTTACCTGGTATGGACTGCAGTGAGAGACCGAGAGTCCACCCTGACGTGCGTTTTGGAGCACTGAGCTCCTTCCTCAGGGGGTGCCCCAGGTAACTGCTAGGCATATTTAGGTGATCTGACCATGAATGGTGCGGTGCCACTGAGCTATAATAAATGGGGATATTGATCCTGTGTTTCTTGTACGCACATTGGTTTTTCATATACTATACTATGGATATGGCTATGCAGTGTTGTGACCTTGCAGTCCTTGGGCTACCTGTACCGCCACATGGTGCCTTACCTTTTTCCCTCTGTTGTCCATTTATTTGGTTTTCTGTTTAATTGATATTTATTATATTGAATAAATGTATACGTTTTTATGGGACTAGTTGACTGCATTTTTTGTGATGTTTTCAATTTATGCGTATGTATAGACTCTGAAATAGTGGCATTACTAAGTTGTACAGTCCTAATATTTGGCACATGTGACATTATTGACCCTGGTTTTCTTCCTTTTCTGGACCCCGATGGTGGCCGGATGAGAGGGTCTTATTTGTGGAGGGTTGTTGGACCAAAGAGAAGATGTAAGGTCCTCAAGCCATAAAAGGTCGCACTCATTGATAAGCAATTTGGCTCTGTGGTATACATCCATGTTATGCAATAGTGTTTTTGACCATTTTCATACATGAAGATAGCATAAACATGGGGGTGTGATTTATGTACCCACCATTATTGTCTAATCCTTTCAGAGCACACATACACCCCATACCCTACCAATTTGTGTTTTGGGAAAAAAAGGGGAGGTGTTATATTCTAGGATCTAACCAGAGCAAGAGAGAAGAGTGTCATACACTGTCACTCTATTCGCCTAGAATGTATCTCGGTGTATTTTGACTGTTGTCTGTTTTTTGCACCTTGCACTCTTTTAAATGTTTTGCCGGAATTCTAGGGGCTTATTTCAGCCAGGTCCCTGAATACGGTCTGATGAAGTCCAGGGTTATCTGGCACGGGCATGCTAGGACGGACTCTCTCTCAGGCCTCAGGTGCATCACAGGCTCAGCAGGAGAACATCAGAAACCGACCTCGGACGGACTTCTGATGATGGCAAGGGTCATCACAGGTTGATGCAGTCCAGGGTCATCTGGCATGGGCTTACTAGGATGGCCTCTCTCTCAGGCCTCAGGCACAGCACAGGCTCAGCAGGAGAACATCAGACACCAACTTAGGACAGACGCCATCACAGGGTGGACCCTAGGGAACTGGCAGAAGATCGGGTCACAGGCAGGACATCAGGACATCAGACACAGGCTGGACATCAGGACATCGGACACAGACTGGACATCAGGACACAGGCTGGACATCAGGACACAGTCTGGACATCAGGACACAGGCTGAACATCAGGACACAGGCTGGACATCAGGACAAAGGCTGGACATCAGGACATCAGGAATACGGATAGACATCTGGGACACTGGCGTGGCAGCCCAGGTCATCAGCTGGGAAACTGGCGTGGCAGCCCAGGGCATCAGTATCAGGTAGCGATGGTCATCAGGTTCCTAGCTACGGCCATCAGGCTCCGGGCATCGGACCTAGGAAAGAACTCAAGCTTGATGGTGCAAGCACCGCCGGACTGGACCTGGACCAGACGGGGTTAGCACCGAATAACAGACTGAGCACAGCATAGCAAGGGTTCAGCATAAACACCAGACTCCATCTTTCAAAGATGAGCCCAGGAAGTTCAGTCACTGGGTACGGGGTGTCAGACACAAAAGATCTTCAGGAACATAACAGAGAACACAGTTCAGACAGGGTCAGGTACTGGAAATGCTGCCTCCAAGATAGACGGGTCTGGGTACTCTGCCCCCAGATTAGGTGAAAAAACAAAACACAAACGGATCTGTACATGCAGCCTCCAGGATAGGCGGGTCTGGGTACTCTGCCCCCAGATTAGGCGGAAGACAGGTATCAGCTCTCCCAGAACATACTGCAGACAGAACGGGAGCTGGACACCTAGGTCTCAAGGCAAGACACAGAAACACAATGCAATGCTCTGGTAATGCCCAACAGGAAAGAGGGAGTTTATATAGGAACTGCCCCTCAGCAATAGGCTGAGGAAGCAACACAGGTGGACACTCAAACCCTAATAAAAGCAGGGTAGGTGTGGCCGCGTGCACCCTAAGCACAAACAGAAACCATTACAGCACAGAGAACACAGGAACTGTGGCTTAGGGCACCTGGCAGCGACTGCTAGCTTGAACACATGTGGAAAGTCTTGCACCAGCCTAAGAGGACCTCGCTACCTGCGGATAGCTTCCACAGGGGCAGACAGGGACAGCACATGCGGGTGGTCATGTAGCAGGGCAAAGACATCACAGCATATGTACAGCTACGTAGCAGCACAGAAAACTGAGCTGAATCCATACAGGTAACAGACTACAGTATCCCTGTAAGTTAGGGGGAGAGGAGCAAGGGTTAAAGCAGAGACATTCAAAAGTAACGCCGCCAAAGAAACAAGGTATAAACCCTGCAGCGCTACACCTACGTGGATGTGCTGAGGAAGGGAATGACAAGGAAGGGATGGAGGAGGAGCTGGAGAGTAGTCATCATAATGGCGACAGGGAAGTTTTTTCTGTAGGGACCTTGGCACATATAGCAGACTTTATGTAACACTGCCTTTCCGGTGACTCTCGTGTTACATTCATCTTGGCCAAAAAAAGAGTATTGGGTGCTCAACCTGCTAGACCAATGCTACAAGTAGAACTTTTCATCTCCTGAGACAAAAATGTCTTCTAAAATGGTGCTATTCCAGAAGGCCATTGTGGAAATTATGCAGAAAAAAATCCTATCAGGCAATGCCACCATCAGGGGGTAAGCTGCCTTGCTCAGCTAAGGAGGAGAGGTGAGGGAAACACACTCTAGGTATAGCAGAGGCAGGGGTACACTGTCAAATACCTGGGCAATTTCATGACACCTTCTCAGCTTCCATGCCCTGATGACTGTGTATTTTTTACAAGGAGGTGAAAGTTTTTAAAGATGGTCAACAATACCTTTCTCACAAAACCAGAGTGCTCCCTAATTCCTCTGCGATCTGCAGCTATTGGTCTCAAAGCTGGACACCTGTCATGAGCTCTCCCTCTATGCCTTGGAGGTGTTGTGTTGCTAGCATTTTGTTTGAGTGAGTTTTTAGTTTCACCAGGGGGAGCCATAACAGAAAGGCGCTTTTGCCTGTCCAAATAAAGTGCTGATAGGCTCACTCTGGCAACAATAAACAAAGCCTGTATTATACCTGACTTTTCAACACCACCAGATGACAGGAATACATAAAGTGCTTTTAATTAACAGTATTTGTAAGACGCCTGCATTTGTTGTCTTCTAAGGTCTAGGGATGACTGGATGACCCTACTTATAATTTTGTCCTACGTATAATTTTTTATGAGTGTACAAATACTGCACTTATACTTTCTTACTTTTTCAATAAAGCACTCTAGTTGTTGCCTTCAAGGGTATATGGATGACCCTGCTTGTAATTTTTGGCAAACTTAGCCATGTGTGCAGAGCTTTTATGAGTGGAGGCACTATAGTTGGTACCTTTAAGGGTGCAAAGATGACCCTGCTTGTAATTTTGGGCAGGATTTGCACTTAGTGTATAGCCTTTATGAGTCTAGGAATAGCACTACATTACAATTTGAACACAATGTGTATGAGGCCCTCATTTAAGTTTAACTCAGGGTGTCTCGGAGTCCCTCAGAGTCTCTAATTTCATAAATTATATTGAAATCAACAATTTTTATTTTTAAAATCTTTTTTAAATTTTGTCTTATACACAAATCAGTATAAAGGAAAAAATGTTTACCCATTAAACTCCAATTCTCATATTTTTTTTATATTTTCTTGTCAATCCTTAAAGTGGAGTAAAAATATTACACTATTGTCCTCATAAGAGAGTAACAGAAGCTTTCAGGTGTCTTCCCCATACTGTTTTCCTTCCATTCAGCACTTTTTCCATCCACTGCAACATCTTTTCCATCCACTGCAACCCTCTGTGTAGGGTCTGTCGGAAAAATGATTGGATTTCCCACTATACTTATTACTCGAAATGAGCATCTAAGTGTTAGGACTAGCTTAGTCTGAGAAACAAACATCTGAGCATTTTAATGCTCACTCAAATCTCATATGAGACAAACTTGTAGATAAACTTTTCCAACATATACAAAATATTCTCTTCGTAGCATGTGGGTCATCTAGTAGATAACCTTTTCATATTTTTGGCTGTAAGAATGCATTTGTCTCAAAATGTAATACACTACCAGAGTATGGGGAATTAATTATATATGTTTTTAGACTTTGTACCTGGAAAAACAGCTTCTGTATTCTGTGAGAACAGTGGGTTATTTTTATTAATAGCAGTGAGCATCTTCCCATGGAACTCCAAAACAGAGTTTTCACAAATGTATTCTTCACATTTAACAGTAGGAGCTGTGCCAATTTTTTTTGCCTAGGTTCAGATGTTATCAGTCAGCATGATGTATACTGCTGTGCACTAGGTAGTTTGATTGATTCTCCACAGTACAGGCCTACAATAGTACCCAACATGTGTTTCAGCATAACGGCTTCTTCCAGGGGCACTGCTAGTCATTCTTCATTGCATGCCTTATTTATAGTCTGACTGAATCTAGAAATAATCTTATATGCTCCTTGCAAAAATTGTCAAATTAATCAAAAAAGCATTAGCAATGTATTCTTGAAATGGAATATTTTGCACAGTACTCGTGGGACTTTTTTTCTATGGTGAAAGTGGACCTGATACATTATAGCAACATTTCTCTTCGGGAGTGAAATTAAAATTGCTTGAAATATTTTTTCGGTAAGGTATATCAAAACCTAAAAAATGTATGAGTGTATGATGTATGTCTATTAGGACACAGCTATAATCAGGGACTACACTTAAACTAAATACATGTACCTGTCTGAACTTGATCATTAGATCAAGCTGATACAGACATGGCTGATACTGGTGCTAATTTTGAAGCCATCCAGATAACATAGGTATGCAAAATTTGGGTTTATGGAGAGTGCTTCAAATCCATGGACTGATTCTTATGCTTTCTTAGACCCTGTTTTCTAAAAACACCATCAGGCATGGATTTTGCACAACACGCGTGTGAAATTACGTACAAGAGAAATGAACAAGAAAAATCTTTATTGTAGCCAAAAAATGTACATAATATTATTTTTACAAATTTATTGAACATTCATTCTGCAACTTTATTGGACATTAATTCTTGCGCTTTTTGCTTTTCCATTAAAAGCTTGTTTACATACCTTTTCTCTTGTAGAAGACCTCTGGATCTTTTCTGTGATGTAGTCCTCCATCATGTTCATATTTCATCTACTTTGGTATTGTAATTCAATCTCTTTTATATCCTGATGAAATCTTTCTCCTTGCTCTCTGCTAACCAAGGTTTTCAAGAAATTAAACCAAATAGAAATTTAAAAAATGTAACTTCAAATTCATCAGACAACTCAACGCTTTGAAACAATTCAGCTTCTTTTTAAGTATAGGCTTAAATTTTGAATATGTGTTATTGCAATCTTTGCATCAGATATAATCTGAGCCTCAGCACCTTCCCAAATTTACCTCAGCAATAGCAGCAGGTTAGAAAAATATAATAAAACATAACCTTTAATAATTTTCTAAAAAACAGTTTAAGGTGCTAGTGCTCCAAAGAAACAGTGCTCACAATAGAAAACTGTAATGATCTCACTAAAGTCATACTTCCTTTATCCCAGTTAAATGGTTTCTCATAGGGTCAAAGGAGATCTCCTCTTTTCCCCCTGACAAGGATGCCAGCATGACGTGCCTGGTTATTGAGGCTACACCTGCCACTGCAAGGGGCCTCTAAAAACATTTGACTTTGAAAAATATCCCCTGATGAACCCCCCATATGGAGGGAGAAATGCTTTGGGGTGGCAACATAACCCTAGGGGCAATAATTAGGTTTACACTAGGGTACCACCATTGTTAGGGTGGCAGCTATGCAGGGGGACAACAATGAGTGTTAATGACCAAATGTACTCTTCTTGCTTGTACTGTTTTTTTCCTTTTCCCCCTTATCGTCTGACCTTTCGGGAAAATTGATCCTTTTTCTCTATGAGAAACCATTTCACTGAGATAAAGGAAGTACAACTTTTGTGAGATCATGCCAGTTTTCTATTTTGAGCACTGTTTGTTTGGAGCACTAGCACTTTAAACTGTTTGTTTGTCTATGCATTGTGGCCTAGGCCCTTTTTTTAGAACATTATCAAAGGATATGGTTTATTATATTTTCCTACCCTGCTGCTCTTGCTGATCTTTAATATTACCTACAATTTTCATCATGACTACTTTCAAAGAATCCCAAGCACTTTTCTCAACAGCTTTCATTTTCTTTGGAATATGTCCTCCTTCATACGTTTCCGAATATCCAGACCCCCAAAAATGGCTTTCTTCAGTTTTGCTTTAGACAGTCCCTGAAACTTGATACACAGATACTTTAAAGTCTCTTCTTTTTTAGTAGAATCTTCACAAACTGCTTCATAAGTCTAAGAATAATGTGGGGTGATGGCAGGAGAACTTTAGTGGGATCAAATAAACCTTCCACAACTATGTTCTAGAGTTCAGGTTGCATTGTTGGCCAACTTTTTAGGTTCCAATGATGAGTGCTATCCCGTTTGTTCCATTCACACAAAAAGCATGAGTATTTTGTGTATTCTCATTGCTGCCAAAGGAGCAAAGAGAAAACTTTCAGATCAACAGATATTGACCATCCTTGATCCTCATAGTCAA
Source organism: Ranitomeya variabilis (assembly GCF_051348905.1). Classification (NCBI taxonomy): domain Eukaryota; kingdom Metazoa; phylum Chordata; class Amphibia; order Anura; family Dendrobatidae; genus Ranitomeya; species Ranitomeya variabilis. The sequence goes on from NC_135236.1 coordinate 430,929,297, forward strand.
GTTTCTTGAAAATAATTTCTAAATTCTTATAGCTTTCCTTCACTTGCCCAGAATGCCCTACAGTCACTGAAGCATACTTGCTGCCATTGTGCAGTAGCACAGATGTCAGACTTTTTTTGGATAAATCAATAAACAGTCTCCACTCACTCACATTGTACTCAATGTTAAATTTTTCCATCAGCCCAGGTACATCACTGTAATACAGTCTGTCTATGTTCCATGATAAACCATTTCTAACCACTCTAATGACACCAAAATAGTCTCCTAAAGGTCAGACTGATACCTAGCCCCGACTTATTCAAGCGAGCTTTAAACACCCATCTCTTCAAACAAGCCTACCACATCAACTACTCAGTAAACTAACTTTGCCCTGTTCCCTCCCTCCAAATATTACTCTGAATCTGCACCCTACTATTCATCTGTCTCCACACCCTCCATGCACACGATTAACTGCACTTGATACTTGACTATTGCACTTAAACACACTGGCTGATGGCCGGATCATGCAGCTTTGTATGAAAATCCCTATGTATTATAATTGCCAGACCTGAAATAACAAGCACTTTTCACCTATTGTGTCCCCCCATTTCCTTGTAGATTGCAAGCTTGCGAGCAGGGACCTCACTCCTAATGTCACTGTTTAAATTGTCTTAACTCATACTGAATTTATTGTTTGTACATGTCCCCGCTTAATTGTAAAGTGCTGCGGAATATGTTGGCACTATATAAATAAAAATTATTATAATTATTATTATTATGCTAAGGGGTTAAAGTATGATGCAAAAAAACATATGTAGTCAGTATTTGGGAAAAAAGCTATGTGATGGATTTTTTTCTATAATTTTACTGAGTTCAATAATTGAAAGTCCAGTGGGAAAAAGTATTTAGTCAGCAACCAATTGTGCAAGTTCTCCCACTTAAAAAGATTAGACAGGCCTGTAATTGACATCATAGTTAGACGACAACTATGACAGTCATAATGAGAAAACAAATCCAGAAAATCACTTTGTCTGATTTGGCAAGATTTATTTAGCAAATTATGGTGGAAAAGAAGTATTTGGTCATTAAAAAAGTTCATCTCAATATTTTGTTATATATCCTTTGCTGGCAATGACAGAGGTCAAACGTTTTCTGTAAGTCTTCACAAGGTTGGCACACACTGTTGGTGGTATGTTGGCCCATTAATTTTTTCCCCACTGTATATAATGACAATGAGCTAAGATACACTATCACTTTGTAATATGGGGGTCTGGTTTACTGCTCCTCCAAATTGTCCGGATATAAGGCGCTGCAGTGCTGCTTCATCACTGTAACCTCTTCCCCTGCAGAATGGCAGTCACAGCTATCAGCAGTGCAGGGAACTACAGCAGAGCCCTTTTCACTTGAATCAAGCAGCACTACAGTTCTCTACACAGTGGGAAGCCAGGTGTGACCTTGGGCTATTGTGCTGAAATATAGATAGTTGGAGCCCACCTAGTGATGCATAATCATTTTGTGGGAAGGGAAGTATCCTGTAGAATAAAACGGCATAACAGCCTGTAAAATTACAGTAGAAAAACATTATGTGACTGACATGGTGATTACAGAGACTCTTCTTCCTGTGTGCAGACTTCCTAAAATATTTAAGGTACATATTAATTTATTCTCATCTGGCATACAGTAGGGAAAACCAGATTTACAGTACATAAGAAACATCTTTTAGTAAATTATTTTTCTCCTGCTTAGGATGTCGCTCCGTCTAGCAATGACATTTTTTGTTAAAAATTTCTTGCTGTATCTATCATTTACACAGAATAAATTGATCCAGAGATTTATTTACACATTAAAACAGTTTGATTCATTTTAGCAACTGAAGGAAACAATTACATTGAAGGCATATGAGATGTTTTGCAGTTAACTAATTAAGGATGTGTTTTCATATTATTTGGGAACTGAGTCAAGCTAAATCAGACAAAGGGAATTAGTTATGTCTCTCATGCTTGATTTTATTATTGTGTATTTACTCTGCAGCTTATTTGTTTGATGGTTTAATGGTATTTGCATAAACATATTAGCAGCCAGAAAGTGTATTATTAGTCTGCCTTTATGAAATGTGGTTTCTATATTGGAGAAAATAAATATGCCACTAAACATAAAAGAAAGTCTATGCTTCTTCTTCACATCATCCTCTTTTGTGAGTTAAAATGGCTTAATAAGGATGTGCTCACATATTCAAAATTTGCTTATGGTAAATCTAATGTGTATTTACAATTTACAGTATAAATCTGTGGCTGAAACTCATTTATATCACAGATGTGCAGATATGCAGGCAGTTCCACATTAGAATAAACTAATCCATAGCTTTTTGGTGTGGAAATCAATAGAGGAATTAAGATGCTCTTTATTCTTGAGCATGATTTTTTTAATTTCACAAACAAAAATCTGTACTTATTTTTACTCCTACAATACCCAATTTGAACCAGTTAAAGAAGAGTTTTCACCAAATTTTTCATGCTGAACTGGACACATGACGTAATAGTAGTAGCAGACTGGAATAAAATTCTATCATTTTTTTTTAACAGAGTCTTTTTGTTTCAGAGACATTAGCAATAAAAATATCTGGCTCCCAGGGAGTCAATTATTTTTAAAGTCCAAGTGAGTGTTAGATAGTTTTCTTCTGGCAGTTGGTACTTCTCTATGTATAATACTAACCATTAATAAGCATGCAAAAACACTCAAAGGAAAGAAGAACATACAACACAATAGCTTGGAGCAAGTTTCTATTAATGCAACCTTGATCTTCTGGTCTAACCTCCTGCATGAGTCAGTGTGTGAGAGCGCAGGGTCACATTAAACGCTTCTATCCGCTCTCCTGCATACCAAGTTTGCCAGCAAACACATTTATGTATGTTTTGTTCAAGCAACTTATGCTTGAGGAGGAATGTTGATATACGATTGTGTAATAACATATCCGGGTGAAGTGTCACTGGATGCTCTACTGACAATAGAATATCTTCCATGAATATTTTCCTTAGACACTTTATTTCAACAGGTTTACAAAGTCAACGCATTTCGAAATCAACGCAGGACCTCTTCATCAGGACAAAAACCTCTTCCCAGTTTGTCTTACTACTAAGATTTTGTAATGTGATACCGCTAAACTCCATTCTACACCCACAGGACTGTATCTTAAAATTGCTAGTTATCTGTGCTTTCTAATCAAGCAGGAGGTTAGACCAGGCAATCAGGGCTGTCTGTCAATATACTTCTCACATACTGAGAAATCTGCTCTGAGCTATTGTGGTGAATGTTCTCCTTTTGTGGTGAATGTTCTCCTTTTATGTGAGTGTTTCTGCCTACTTATGATTTGTCAGCATGATACAGGGGGGAAATACACACAATCAATGGAAACTGTCTTATAGCACACACTTAAAAAAGTGAACTCATTTGATGATAAATATTTTAATTGCTAATAGCCCTGCAGTGGAAAGGCAAAATTACAATTACATTAATCATTATTTAAAATTTAAATATAACAATAGTAAAATATCCCCCAATTCCAATAAAGAATAACTTAACAATGAAGGGAAATGTCAAATATGTATTCTGTACAGATCCAATAGGTAACTATTATATAGCTCAATAAGATACTATCAGAAAAAAAACACAACTATATAAATTATTGCTGTATATAGACTTTTATTATTGAAGTAGCACATTTAAAAAGCTATCCTATTACTGTAAACTTAGAAATAAACAACCGATTCTCTATACCAGGAATAAGTCAATAAGTGTTTTATAGCCTTAATGAGGAGCATTCTGCACTTATTTTTTTAAGTGAATATATTATGATATATATTATGATATGCTCCAAGAGACATTGAAAACATCACTCAGACTTCTCATGCATAGTGAATGGTCAATGTTTTCCCCCCTACTGCATACCAAACTATTTAGCAATCAGGTAGATACTGTACTATGTACACCTACATGTATAACATCATAGTCAATAAGTGTATTACTTTACCACTGTATTCTAACAATATTAAGTAACTTAGACTATAAGTGCAAAACTTCACAGCTGCATATTCACAGCAATAGAAAGTGCAGCCCTTTATAAAAATGCAGTTCAATTAGTCTGTTTTCTGCAGAAGCATGTTTTTTTCTTTAGTCAAACTGCACTTTTACTACTGCCTACTAAGAAATCCCTTACTACCAAGTACTGTACTGTTGTTGATTATTCCAATAGCCACTCATACCCTCCCCACCAATGCTTGGACATTGCTTGAGTCATCATTGCATTTTATCTGAGATTTAACTTGTACATATACAGTGATGTCAGCAGTTGTACTTATTAAGACACAAATATTTAAGGGAGCCTTTCACATCCAGAAGTGTTGATTACCTGCAGATATAAGGGCAAGGCTGAGGTCACACTACCACAGAATATGGACGAGTGATATGAGAGAAAACATCGCATAGCACTCGGACCGGTGTTAATCTATGGTGAAGCTCACATCAGCGTTTATTTTCTCAGGCGTATTCAGCGTGCGAGTGAAATCGCAGCATGTAAATCGCCCGAGTCTCGCCAATGCAAGTCTATGAGTGCGAGAAAAAATCAGACACCACACGGCCCATCAGTTTGACTTGCGAGAAATACGCACACATTTTCCTCATTTCAGCCCATTGAGCCATTAAATTCAATGGGGAAAATCAGGGAGAAATGTAAAGCCATATGCGTATTATACAGATGTCATACGGGTACATGGGTGTGAGAAAATCGCATCATCGCATTGCAAACACATTACACACGGATGACCATACAGAGAACACTCATGCGACTCTCAGCAGGGAGACTCGGACCGATTTTTCATATGTTAAGTGTGACCCCGGCCTAATTTACAGGTTTCAATCCTGTGTAGTCAGCGTAAAGAGTGGCAGGTATAGGGAGAAAATAAGTTTATTTCCTCCTGTAGTCTCACTCTTCCAGTCATTGGGGAGGGACAAGGAGCTGTTACATTCCCTGCTTGTATATCATGATCGGGATCGTATTAATTTCCTGGAAATTTGACAACCTATTCTGCACACACACAACCAAACTGCACACAATAGTTGCAGAGAAGACTATCTATAAAAGTGTCGGGGTGTGATTACAGCTGTTCTCACTCTATCATAAGGTTTAATGGTAATGGCTCCCTAAACCTCCTCAATGACTGGAAGCGTGCTGCTGAAAGGAGAATACAACATAATTTTATCAGTTTAGCCACTATTCAAATAAGTTAAGTCAACAGAATTTAAATGCTTTTTACCAGTAGCCCTGTAGTTGCCATGTATCTGCAGGTATATAGCATTTCTGGACACTGTAGGCTCTCTGTAACTTGCACAGTGATTAATTTTAATTGCCCTTTATTTACTATTTGTAAATAGCTGTTTTGTGACTAAATTAAGTGTATGGACTTTACGTATCTGATATTGGGCACTATGTAGCTGGGTAAGAAAGCCTCTGTGAGGGCTAAAACATTGCACATTCACATGGGATTTATAGATCAAATATTCTTTATGCTTTTAAGATTGTTGCACTGTTTTCCAATCTTTCTCTTTGAAGAGCTTCCAAGGATTTCATTCCATCCTAGAGGTAATTTGCATACAGCCTCTAACCCTTTAAGAACATATGTTTATTCAATTGCGATGAAGACAATTTAAAACTATGGGGCAAGTATGTCTCTTGGTACACAAAGGGTTAATTAGTGTTGGGAGAGTGCTTTATGTATAAAAATTTTGAATGAAATGAAATACCCAATACACTTTCACGGGATTAGGAATATTAGGAGTCTTAACGGAGACAGAGATTTAGATGTGGAAAATACACTTAACTCTACATGTGTCCCTACATATATGTATGGGATGTTATCAACAACATATAACATATGGACAAAATTTTGGGACTGACATATTAGTAATTGAATTCAGGTTTTTTCAGTCCCATTGCCCTTTGTGAATAGCAAGCATCTAGCCATAGAGTTTGACTTTACAAACATTTGTGAAAGAATGGCTCATTTTAAAGAGCACACCAAATTCAAGCATAATACTATCATGGGATTTCACTTTTGATAAGGTCAAATTGTGAAATTTCTTCTGACATTGAGCTTAAAAGTCATGAATATTCTGCTGACTCAATAGCTTTAGAGCTCCAAACCCCATAGACATTAACATCAGAATAAATACTGTGCCCCCACTAATTCAGACTCTCTTCAGACTGCTGTTATTTGGGGGGAAAAATTAGTGAATCCAATTCCTCTACTTCTTTTTCTTTTTTATTTTTTTCATTTTAGTGGATTTCAATATACTTTAGCGGTATTACAAAATACTAAAGTCCCAATAGAAAAATATTTAGAATTGAGAGTCCTCAGTGGTTGATACCTTTTAATGGCTAACTGAAAAGATGGTAACAAATTGCAAGCTTTCGAGACCAAGATATATATCTTTCCTAGAGTTCCAATATGTGCCTAAGTGTAATGTTATAATCACCATTAATATTATGATTATTAATTATGAAGTCTTTATATTTCCTAGCAATTCCTCTTGTCTCTGCCTATGTTTGGTTACCAGATTATTTAGTAGTTTAATATGAATATCATTGACAGTGGGTTACTTGGAATAATTTCAGTTTTCACGTGGTGAAAAAGATGTGTTACCTGTTTGTTGTTGGTGTCAATAATTAATATGCAACATCTTTGTGGCTCAGAAAAGATTATTTTTACCCTTAGTTTTAGAGCATGAATGACATTCTTTTAATAGTTATTATTATTGGAAAATCTAAACAGATTCTGAAAGTAAATATTTAATGGTCACTAAAAGTAATTAAACTACTTTAGACCAATAATGATAATTGTAGAGTATGCATGTTATAAATGAATCCTAAAATATTTTATGCTGATCATTGAACTAAGAACTAAAGTTTACCTGTAATTGTTTTAAAAGAACAGTTCAGAGCTTTAGACAAGTGTAATTTATTTTTGAGGACTATCCCACATTTAAATGGAAAACATATTGACAGTAGACGGACCAATTCAAGTCAATTGGGTAGTTTATAATGTTTTTACACTTAGACCGATAGTCTTCAAGCATGAAGAAGCCAACCGTGGTGCTTGAAATGGCACCAGACATGTTCTCACAGTTGCTGTCACTGCAGTGTTTAGAGCCCAGCTTAGAATAAGCTCAGTTTAGTCAGAGTAAAGACTCATTTAGACATCCCTGCATCACAGAAATCTGAATGAGACTTTTCACTTACTAAGCAGAGCCCATCTTGTGTGATTCAGCCATGTATCTAAGCCATTCATATGTGATGCAGTTTGCTGAGCAGTGTATCACACAGTTTGCTGAGGTTTGAATCTAATCTAATCATGTCTGATGCATTCCGCTGAGCCGTACATATAATACTTCTTCCTAATCTGTATGCACAAGGGCTGGTGCAAAATTGTGCATATAGAGACGATAGGAAGCTAAATCTTGGTGATACCCATGGAGCCTTCTCTGTCCTTCACAGGGATATTTTAAATGTATTTAATTCTCTTGATTTATTTCTGACATGATATTTATTTGATTTACATCCTCCTATTACTTTTTTATTCTTTTTTTGGCATTTTTCTTGTGAAATTTGATGCTATGTTGCTTCTCATACACACAGTATTTCTTGACTTTTTTAGTATATTTCTTTTTCTTTGTCACATGGGTTTTCCAATATATTTTCATATATTCCCTGTCAGGCGAGTATATTGCTTTGTTTTTTAAGCTTATTCTCTCTTTTCCTTTATGGCACATTGTCTTGTGCAGATTTTAATTGGTTTTAACTTGTATTCAATTGGTGTTTTGCTAATATAAGTATTTTATATGATTTAACAAAAAGTATTGATTTTATTTTTATTGGGATGTGTCATTCTTCAGCAATTCTTTTTTTCTTGAAGAGCTCAAGAAGTTAAACATAGTAATAAAAAATGTTTATTTTCTCTCTGGCAAGTCTGCATTCATCTGATAGCCAGCATGCTGCTCCCACACCTTCATGATCTTGTGCATGCTGGTTACACTGCATTGACATTTTATAACGTTCTCCTATGAGAGTCATGATAGCATTATCTGATAGTTTGAGAAATACACCAATTCTCTACAAAGATTTAACCCATGTTGCTTAAAAATATTTCTGTAAAGAGATTCCAAATGTATTACTTTTGATTTTTGTTAATAATGCAGGGTCTGCCTCACTGCTTATTGTGTGGGGGAGTGATAAAAGCTGACATAATAGGCTTAATAATCAAGGAAGTGGTTGCAATTAAAACATCCTCTTAGAATTTGAAAAAGTCCTTGCTGGTGAATCTCAAAGAGCAGAGATCCAGTTCTATCAGAATCACACAGTTTCAAAACGAGATTGCAAAACTCTGAGAGCAACTAAAATATCACCTAACCACTACAGCTGCTAAGCATTTTTTCCAAAAGCAGATATATGAAAAAGAAAAGGTGGTGGGTCATCTCTTAGCACAATACTTCTCCTTTATTCCAGAAAACTATGACTCGGCCATATTACATGCAACATGATGTTGGAGAGATTGTAGTTTTATGTGAACAAGTCATCCTAATTAAAATTAATTTGTTTTCTATGCAAAAAAATACATAAATTGGCTTTAGGAATTTGTGAGAAAAAAAAAATTGGTTTCTATTTAATGCCTTGATAGTCCACACACGACACCTTTAAGATAGCTATAACACTTAGCTTTCTGTGATGGCCAGGTAGATTGCCCTTTGCTAGGTATAAGATGACTGCTATAGAGACTGAATTGCTTTTTAGTCTCTGGAGATGCTAGCTCCTGTAAATCACCCTCCGGTTGCTAACTCGATAGTGTCAATGTTATTACAATTGCTACAGGACAAATCAATGCCCTGTGTTATTTTACTTGCCTTTAATTCTTAACGTACATCATGCAATGATAGTCTTTACTGTCAAATGCTACAATATACATGCATATGACTTTATCTTTAGTTTATATTATATTATATCTCCAATTTTTTGTCATCATTTTCTTGACAATGATATTAGGTGTGTTTATCAAACAGTAATTTGAAATCGGCAGCTTTCATGTAAATTGGATTTGTAAGTTACAAAACTTGAACCTCCTTAATTTACAGAAGAAATGTACAAATCCATACATGTAGATATTGAACATAAGACAAAGTACATAAACATGTAGTAAACAAACAATATAGATGATGTAAGTTAGAGAAATGTTAGTACCCATATGTGACTAAATAAAAGAATGAGGCTATAATTAATAATTAACATTTGCAAAATTTATTCTAAAAGTGGTAGCCTTTTTCTAATCATAGACTTAATAACATGCACTCATAACAATGGAATCTAAATTGCCACCAATAACACAATCAGCCATGTATTTCATCTAACAGTATCAGGTACAATTTCTTTCATGTAATATATGGCTTCCAAAAAGTTTATGCCCCAAATGATTGCCATACATATTGTTGCAACAATTAATAAAGAAAATGGGTGCTGTTGATGGCAGACTTCCAAAAGAACATCGATGAATAATAAAGTTTCCATCGGGAAGCTGATATCATGTGAACTACCACTCCCAGGAGGAACCCAGTGCTCTGACTACACCTATTCTTCAGATTATCTCTTATTCACTGAATAATTAATAACTTTCAAAGTTGGTAATAACTCTTAAGCATAAAAAATATTAAACAATGTTTTATTTTTTAATAGCATATTCTCTTTAGGTATTTTAATATGATTCTGGAATAACTAAACAAAAAATATTGTCAGTGAATTGTTATGAGGTTAAAAGTAGTTGACTAAATGATTATTGTTATTATTATTATTATTATTATTATTATTCAGACACTCATAGAAAAATGTATTTTGAGTGACAATATATATTCACTGAAATGAGGTATACAGTTTCCAGCAAACAGAAGTAATAAAAAAAAACTTTTTCTTTTGTGGCCATCATCTTTAGCCTGTAATCTTCACTAACTCTTAAGTTTTGTAGGCCATGCAACATTATGATGTTGTAAAAAGATGCACATCATGATGTTATGGGGCTTAGTAAATGCTAAGGGCATCCAGAATGCTGGCCATAGAAGTGAATGATACTGCCCTGGTCTGGCTGCCAGAAATAAACAGACTAATTTTCATACTAGGAATCTAGGACAGCAGAATCTTTTTACTCAACTCTATCAGAAAGCCGTGTCAGCACAAACCTATCTGTGCATTTCATGTTTTTCCATTTTCCTTGCACAGCTGTGAAAAATAAACCAATGTGTGAATACTTAATGTAAAATCCATATGTATTTTGATTGAAAATGTCTGCCTATTACACTGCTCACATGTTTCTTATGCAGTTCTGATTTGGCTGCTTTGTCATTATTAGGTAGTGCCCAGTAGCACTGCAGGTAGTTTAGAAGCTGCTGTGATTTTTGAATGTTGTCATCAGTTAGATTTTACTTTCTGACTCAGGACGTTTGGGTAGTCTGTCCCAGGATTCTGTTAACGTTATCATGTTGCCTGTTGCAATAACAGAATACAAATTGATCTTAAATAATTTTTATATTTGTAGGATTACTTAACAACCCACAAATATGGCAATGCTGCAAGGAAGGATCTGTGGAACACCCTATCAAAGGTAAATAAAGCACATTTTGGGCCAAAATGGCCAAACATTTCTACATGGGTATCCCAACTTGACTGTGGAACAGTAGAAGAAGGTGGCTTGGTCTGATCAAATATATTTATTTCACATCCTTTAAACGTAGTTTGCGCCACCTACTTATGTGCACCGCTTTATGGCAAACATTTTGCCTAATGTCAGAGGCTTGTTTAGCAGGTTAATGCATCATACACACCACAAAACATGTTCAGAAATGTTTTAAGGCACATGACAAAAAATTTAGTGTGATGATTTGGTCTACACTTTGCTGTTTTATCATTATAGGTGATCATTACATACCGCATCACTGAAAAATATTGCAATGCAAACAGTTGTAACTGGACTCTTACAGCAAAACCTTTAAACATGTCGAGATAGGTTTTAAATTACTTTTTCTGCATCAGGTTATCTTGCTGCAGCATCTTTTGATAGTGAACATTACAAATTGATGGATAGTCTGTAAATTAAAACAAAAACCAAAAACAAATGAAAGTTTCTAAATACTTATAGACTTTGCTGTTATTCTTGAAAATTTATTTTATCTTTAAGGTGCTGAAAAATGAAGGTAAATCTGTAAATATTCAAGAAGTGATGGATCAGTGGACTCTACAAATGGGATATCCTGTCATAACAATAATAAGAAATGACACTGTGGATGATGGCATGACAGTTACTCAGGAACACTTCTTATATAACGTAGATGCAAATATCCGTGATCTAGAGCAAAGGAATAATAGGTACAGTTACTTTAATATTTCTGACATTTTTTTTATTACTGATTGTTTATAAAACATTCATTGCCAAATACATCAACGTGCATTGCATTTTCCCTATATATTTCTATTTTATAGTATGATATTTATTCTGGTTTTACTTTAACCCCTTAGTGACAGAGCCAATTTGGTACTTAATGATGAAGCCAATTTTTACAATTCTGACCATTGTCCCTTTATGAGGTTATAGCTCTGGAATGCTTCAACGGATCCCACTGATTCTGAGATTGTTTTTATTCGGGACATATTGTACTTCATGTTGGTGGTAAAATTTCTTTGATAAGACTTGAGTTTATGAAAAAACAGATATTTGGCAAAAATTTTGAACATTTTGCAATTTTCAAATTTTTTATCTTTGTGCCCTTAAATCAGTCATATCGCAAATCAAATTCTAACTGCAACTCTAACATAGCCCTATTCCCAACCTTAACCTCAACATATGCCTAACCCTAATCCCAACCCTAATCCTAAACCCCACACCACAACCCTAAACCCAACATAACAATAACCCAAACACAACTCTAACCCAAACCCTAACCCTAGTCTAACCCTAGACCCTACCCTAACCCTAGCCCAACCCTAAACCTAGCTCTAACCCCAACTCTAACCCTAGCCCCAACCCTACCCTAGCCCAATCCTAACCCGAGCTCTAAAGCTAGCCCCAACCCTAACCCCAGCTCTGACCCCAACCCTATCCCTAGCTCTAATCCCAACTTTAGCCACAACCCTAACCCTAATGGAAAATGGAAATATATACATTATTTTATTTTAATATTTTTACCTAATTAAGGGGGTGATGAATAGGAGTTTGATTTACTATTTTTATTTTGATTACTGCTGATAGGGTCTATCACTGTGATCAAAATGAACCATTAGGAGAGATCTATTGATGTCGGGTGCCAGCCAGCAGATTTCAGCCGGTGCACTGTGTTAGGTGTCGAGTTCCTGCCTCTGCACAGGGGGAATCTCGAACCATCTCTGCTGTGGTCCCCCATTCTTCTCCACCCAAAGTGGAGTCTGCTCAGTGGAGACATCGGTCCCAGCGTCTAGCTCAGGCTGATACTGGACGACTGGTTTACTACTGCCCTTCAAGGCTCTGTCCTTGTAGCCAGCAATGTTCAGCAGTGAGCGGTCTTTCTGGGACTAAGTCCTGCTTTTCCCTTACTGAGCATGTCCACGGGACGACCTCCCATTGGAGGTCGGGGGTCACATGCTCAGGTCCTGTTGCGGCTCCTATTGGTCTATCTGGAAGGTCTGTAGCACTGCCACTATAAAAGGTTTGCATGGTCACTCGGCCATGCGCTAGTGTACTCTTAAAATCATGTGTGTTGATGAGTGAAAGTCATTCCTTAATCATTCCCTTCCTTGTGTATGACTGCTCGTGTAAGGTGGATGTCTGCCATCTAGCTCCCGGCTGAGCCATCAGCAATAAACACATGAAACAGCTTCTAATTGCTGTGACCACCAGTGCGGCACCGTGCGCTGTGGGAGCGCTTTCCTATCCCAAGTCTGGGTGGTTAGTGGCATCCGCCAGTGCGGCACTGCATGCACTCTTGTGCATTTAAGTTATTTTTGCAGTTGCTCTGACACCCCAGTTGTGGTGTCGAGCGCAAGAGGTCTAGACAAACTCTAATCCTGTGTCTTGGGATTGAGTTCTGAGACACCTTGCTTGCGCTCTTGGTGCGGTACAGTGGCCCTGTGATGCAACAGGGTTCGCTTCCTTCACACAGGGTGAAGTTAACCCATGTGTGTATCCACATTGTACCATCATATAGTCCGTCATTACTTAGCAGCAGGTTCCATTTCTGCACGGTCGACCCCGGGCTGCGAACGCACGTTACCCTATCTTTCTAATTATTTGGTGCGTTCCGCTAGCCCTAACACACTGTGCATGCGCCTGCCATTTTCTTCCAGGAAAAAAATGCCGAGGGTCGGGGGACAGAACCAGGGGGCTCAGGGGACCCCATTTCTCTCTTCTCTGATGTGCTAGATCATATCAGAGGAGAGAGAAATAAATAGGAAATCAGAATTTGTTTGCGTTTGCTGTTATCCTGTGAATAATGGTGATTGCAACATTGCGGTTGGTAAAAACCAACCCAAATCAAGTTCTCTGGGGTCTCAGCTACCCCCGGTAGCCAGGACCCAGAAGATTTTCCAATGCTGGGGGGCGCTATAAACTTATTTCTCAGTGCCGGTAAAAAGTGGCGCTAAGGCATAAGAACCCTTAACTGCCGCCAATAAAAGGCATATCGGCGGTCGTTAACAGTTTAAAATTTTATTTATGATGTTTGATTTTATTTAATTTGCTTCCTTTTAGGTTATGCAATTTTTCTAACAGATGAGTGTCACAAGTTTTGCAGTTAACTTTTTGAAGTTAGAAATCTATTGTCTAAATATAAAAAACCAATAAAATATGAAAAAGACGCTTTTTTTTTTTGCCTTCCTCTGGATCAACATGTTAGGGCATGTTAGGTTAGGCTATGGGTTGAACTAGATGGACTTAAAGTCTTCCTTCAACCTTAATAACTATAAACAACATTTGATGTACCTGTATGTCAGTGTGGGAAACGTCTTTCCAGTGTATGACACACAGGTACATTATTGTGATCATGGGGGCACAGGAGATGTGATTGTATCTGAAAACTCGATTTAGCTGATTTCCAAGCTCCTGTACTAACAGCCAGAGTTAGTGCCAACCCTTCCCTGACTGATCACCCCTCTAAATGTAGTGGTCAATATAAATGGTGGGAGGAGGCGCGCACTCTCTTACCCCATCTGCCCTGCCCAACTGAGGCGCAATCATAGGGTACCAATTGTTATGACCTCTGTGCTGACAAGTTGCAGTGGCCTGTTAGGTCCTGCTATAAGCAAGATCTAATAGGCCTGTTATCAAGGTAAGACTGTTAGTTCTAAAACATTGCAACACATGTGTATTGCAGGTTACTAGACCAGTGATCATACTGTTGAATATTCATGTCTCATAGAGGGACTAATTAATAAAGTAAAAAATAAAAAAATGCAATCAACAATTCCTACCCTACCATGTGCCCAAAAGCTGTTTCCAACCAAATGAAGGATTTTGTTGGGTTCAGGAGGCAATGTGTAGTGAAACTTTTGGTCCATTTTCTGTTAATACCCCTTATAAAAAACTGTTGAGTATTCATGTCTCATAGAAGGACTAATTAATAAATTAAAAAATAAAATAAAAAAACTGTAAAAATGTAAATAACACGCTCATTCATAACCTGCCATTTGACCTAAAGCAGGTTTCAACCAAATGTTAGGCTTTGTCATGTTCAGGCGGAATTGTGTAGTGACATTTTTGGTCCATTTTCTTTTATTACCCCTTGTGAAAATGAATAATGTCTAGCTAAATCATCAATTTATTAACCCCCATAATTTGTTATTGCTTTGATCCATAATTATAAAATTCTATGCATTTCTGAAGGGTAACTGCAATCTTAACACTACCAGAGCTTTGTAAATGTGACAAGGCGTCCATAATCTATTACAGACAGAATTACATTCCAAAAATTCAAAAACGCTTTTTCCCTTCCTATCCCTGCCATATACTCAAACAGTAGTTTCAAACCACATATGGATTATCAACATATTTAAAGAAATTGCAAAACAAATTGTGTAGTCCATTTTCTCCTGTCACTTATGTGAAAATAAAGAATTGATGAAAAAATTAAGTTTCATGGAAAAAAAATGAACATTTACATTTTTTCCATTCCAGTTTGTAATAATTCTTGTACAGCACATGAAGAGTTAACAAACTACCTTAATATGGTGATGAATACTTTGAAGAGTGCAGTTTTTAGAATAGGTCTTACTTTCGATTATGTATGGTTCAGCCATTATTATAATAAAGAAGGCCAACATATTCCTCAGCAGTGTATAATTAGAGGTTTAGAATACAAAAAATGAATGCAAACAGGGTTGTGTCTAGGTTTTACACCTCCATTCCATGAAGCAAATATGGAATTTACTCACTTAGTCATTTTGCAGTGAGCTGCTCTCTTTAATTCTCTCAATGTTCTGTGAAAAATTGAGAGAAGCAGAAAGAAAAGCTAGTTGTCATGTGACCGCAAGTGTGAAAATTGCTTATGAGTGAAGCGGCAATGTAATGACTAGTGGAACCTGCAAGCACCTGCGGATGCTTATGTCAGCACAAGTATGTGATTTGTATACTTCTGGCCACATTCCGACTAGACGCCTCCCTCAATTCATTTTCATTTAATGATTCCACTCACATCTACAGTACTTGGCATGTTATCACATGTATGCAAATCACCAGCATCAGGAATCTTGACAGAGTACAGTGCTCACTGTGAGAATTCAGAAGTCTGCAGTGACATAGAATGACTGCAGACTCATGGCAAACATGGTTATCCCCTTTAGTGCTCCTAACATAAATAAAAATATGATAATTAATCAGCATTGCAAAAAAACATTCCCATCTAGGTACCTTATATATGATACTATCTCTGACTGGAGTTGTTCTTTTTCTTTTCATCTTGTCCAGATGCCATGATGACTTTTCTCATCCACAACTCATCTTTGCAACCTCCATCTTCTCATGTCTTGTGCAGCACATGATGTCCTTAAAAATAGCAGAGTCATTATAATGCTCCTGAATAAAAATATCTGCCCTACACTGAGTACCTGAATAAATAATTGCCCCGGCACAGGATATGACTCCAAACTCTCCTTCTTATGGTACATGCCCTCCACACTGCCCTCCCCTTTCTATACTGCACCCCTTCTTGAAATTGTACTCTACTACGATGTTCACCCCAAGGGCCCAGTCTTTATACTGTGCACCCTCATCACACTCCCCCTTGATTGCTTAATGTCCCCTCCTGGGTGTGCCCTTACACTGTTCACCCATGTTGCCCCTCCACACTACTCAATCTCTATTTTGTGCCCACTCATACTTTTCTCCCCACATACTGTGTCCTCACACATTTCCCCCTCCCTCCTCATACTTTGTCCTCTCACATACCTCTGATAACCATACTGTCTCCTCACATATTTATCCCTAACTCTCCATACTGCCTCCTCAAAAATCACTCCAACTTGTCACACTGTGTCTGCACACAGCCATCACTCTCACTTTTCATACTGTGTCCACATACAGTTTTTACCTCACTAAAGTGTCCCACCCATCCCCCATTCCCCTGTGTCTACACCCAACCTCCCACTCGCTCCCCATACTGTGTACATATATATTCTCAACTTCACTCCCAATACTGCATTTGCACCAATACCATCATCCTCACTTCTCATACTGTGTCTGCATATATTCCTTCCCTTCAATCTCAGTACTGCATTTGCACCAAACCCCCACTCACCATATAGTGTCTGCACCCATTCCCTCATACATTCCTCCATCGCTCCTCATAATGTGTCTGCACCCCTCACTCATCATGCTATGTCCACACCCACTCTCCCATTCATCGTAATATGTCTGCACCCACCTTCACACTCATCATACTGTGTCTGTACCCATATCCCACTTACCATACTGTGACTGCACCCATCTCTCCCACTCACCATGCTGTTTCCACACTCATCCCCATAAGGTTTCCTCCTACATGCCCCCATCTCCCCCTTTGCTCATACTGTGTCTTCAAAATTCTTCCACTCCTCATATTATTTATGCTCATGTCCCTTCCTTCCTCACCAAATTTATATCTTCAAATCGTCCCCATTAAGCTAAATCTTCCCCATCTTCTACATTAAATCTCCATCTACACATTCTCTCCCACACACTAAATTTTCCCCACACTAAATCCCCCACAAAAACTAAATCCCATACACTCTAAATCCCCACCATACTAAATGTCCCAACACACACTAAATCCCCCCACCACAATAAATCCCCCCAAAACTAAGTCTCCCAAACACACAAACTCTCTTCCCCATTACACTGAATCTTTGGTGTCTTCAGCTCCACTGATCTAGACCAGTTGCCATCAATGTTCTACATACCTTTCCGTGCCAGTGAGTGACGTCAGCAGTGTTATCACATGACCTGATCAAAGGTGCTATAATAGGATGCAAAACTTCAGCATTTGAAAAGTTATGTTGCAAAAAATAGTTTATTTAACAAAAAAAGTAAAGTGACCCAATGAATTCCAGATAACCAAGTCAACGTTTCGGCCTAAAATCCGGTCTTTATCAAGATATATCTGTATTAGGACACAAATGGAAACAAAAAAGAAAAAGTATAAATAATGACATTTATGACACATAGTCTTAGTGTACTTTTAAAAATTGGTATACAAATGAGTCTAAAGGATATAAAGGGTAGCCCCTTAGGTAGGGTGCAGTCTTAGCAAAAATCTATAAATTGTGCCATGACATATGGTAGCATAGATCCTAGGGGGTAGACAAAGAGAAGATGCTGATTAACACATTCATTATCATATAAAGAAGAAGAAACAAGTGACTTCTATTGCGTAAGTATGTGTATAAATGAAAGAAAAAGGAAAATAAGAGGAGATGGAAGTAAGGAGAAAAAAATATTAAAACAATATTAAAACAATGAGAATCAAATGAATAAAAGAAAAATGTGTGGAAAAAAAGAAAAATTAATGTAAAAACAAAAGATGAAAAAAATGAAATGAACCAAAAGAATGAAAAAAGAGGAGAAAAATGAAGAAAAAAGAAAATTAAATGAAAAATGAGAAAAATGAAAAAAGAGAGTAAAGAATAAAAAGATAATGAAAAAATAATGAAAAAATTGAAAATAATAAATGAAACATCATTTTAAAAAATTGTTAAAATGAAATGAAAAAATGAATGGGGAAAGTAAACGGAAAAGTAAATGAAAAAAGGAAAATAATGAAGAAAGGAAAATAATATACACACTGTATTATCTGTTTTGGATCATGTCTCACAAGTTTGTAACATAAAAATGCCAAATAGTAATCCAAGGATAAAGGAACAGACCAAGTACTAGTATAGAGGAGAGAATTTAACATAGCGTTAACAATCTATATGTAGAGAAGTATTGAGGATAGAAAGTAAAGGGTTGAGAAACAGAGTTTACCTGGTATGGCAGGATAATGGCATGTGGCAAACAGGGTACTGGTGCTGTTGCAAGCAGTCTGGTGTTGGGCACCTATATATATGATATATATATATATATATATATGCTCAGGAGTGAGGCACTTGCAGGTCCAGCATTGTACTTTGTGAGCAGGTGCCATTGCACTGGATGAGGGGAAGGAGTGTTGTCAGGTGGGTGTCTTGTGCGCACGTGCCGTCCTAGACAAACAGTGGACGAAGTGCGCAGGCGCAAGTGGTGGAAATGGCCGCTATTAGAGTGTAGGTTCTATGGGAAAGGGGAGTTGATAAATACGAAGAAATTAGCTTAAAATAAAACAAAAGTGAAAGTAAAATGATAATAAAGGAAAAATAGGAAGTGACATAGCTGTAAACAATGGGAAATGAGAACAAATGGGTAGTTTAAACAATGTAATGAATTTTATAGGGAAAATGGAGATATATGCAAGGACCATGGATGAAGAAAAGAAGGGAAAAATGAAATGGTTATGAAATAAGGAAGGGATTTGGTATGTTGGAAGGATAGAGGGGAAGGGGAAGGAGTGGTGGGCAGTATACCTGTCAGTGTCTAAATTGGAATCTAGAGAAAATAAAAAAATAACAGGTAGTTAAAAGTGTGTTGATATCACCAAGTCATAAGACATCAAACCAAAAGGAGACATTCCTATGGGTTAAAGCAGAGTAATTGTCATATACAAGAAAAATGGGGTTAAACAAATGACAAAACTATCAGAGATGATCTGCAAAGAGGAGTGGATAAAAATTCCTCCTGACGTGCGCAAACCTCATCATCAACTACAAAAAACCTCTGACTGCTGTGCTTGCGAACAAGGGTTTTGCCACCAAGTATTAACCCCTTTACCCCCAAGGGTGATTTACACGTTAATGACCAGGCCAATTTTTACAATTCTGACCACTGTCCTTTTATGAGGTTATAACTCTGGAATGCTTCAACAGATCCCAATGATTCTGACACTGTTTTCTCGTGACATATTGTACTTCATGACAATAGTAAATTTTTGTTGATATTACCTGCGTTTGTGAAAAAAGCGGAAATTTGGCGAAAATTTTAAAAAATTTCGCAATTTTCCAACTTTGAATTGTTATGCAATTAAATCACAGAGATATGTCACACAAAATACTTAATAAGTAACATTTCCCACATGTCTACTTTACATCAGCACAATTTTGGAACCAAAATTTTTTTTGTTAGGGAGTTATAAGGGTTAAAATTTGACCAGCAATTTCTCATTTTTACAACACCATTTTTTTTAGGGACCACATCTCATCTGAAGTCATTTTGAGGGGTCTATATGATAGAAAATAACCAAGTGTGACACCATTCTAAAAACTGCACCCCTGAAGGTGCTCAAAACCACATTCAAGAAGTTTATTAACCCTTCAGATGTTTCACAGGAATTTTTGGAATGTTTAAATAAAAATGAACATTTAACTTTTTTTCACAAAAAATTTACATCAGCTCCAATTTGTTTTATTTTACCAAGGGTAACAGGAGAACTTGGACCCCAAATGTTGTTTTACAATTTGTCCTGAGTACGCCGATACCCCATATGTGGGGGTAAACCACTGTTTGGGCGCATGGCAGAGCTCGGAAGCGAAGGAGCGCCATTTGACTTTTCAATACAAAATTGACTGGAATTGAGATGGGATGCTATGATGCGTTTGGAGAGCCCCTGATGTGCCTAAACATTGAAACCCCCCACAAGTGACACCATTTTGGAAAGTTGACCCCCTAAGGAACTTATCTAGATGTGTGGTGAGCACTTTGACCCATTAAGTGATTCACAGAAGTTTATAATGCCGAGCTGTAAAAATAAAAAATCATATTTTTTCACAAAAATTATATTTTTGCCCCCAATTTTATATTTTCCCAAGGGTAAGAGAAGAAATTGTACTGCAAATGTTGTTGTACAATTTGTCCTGAGTACACTGATACCCAATATGTGGGGGTAAACCACTGTTTGGGCGCATGGGAGAGCTTGGAAGGGAAGGAGCGCCATTTGACTTTTCAATGCAAAATTGACAGGAATTGAGATGGGACGCCATGTTGCGTTTGGAAAGCCACTGATGTGCCTAAACATTGAAACCCTGTTGTGATTCGGTTATTTGGCTCCCCCAGTGGTCGCTTGTGGTACTGGTGTCTTGTGAGCTTTTCACCTGTTTCTATCAGGATGTGGGAGTTTCCTATTTAGCCTTGTTCCTCAGTCATTCCAATGCCGGCCATCAATGTAACCAGAGTCTTTCTGTTGCATGTACCTGCTCCCAGTCTGCTGACCAGCTAAGTTGGACATTTCTGTCCTTAGTCTATTTTTGTATGTTTTGTCCAGTTTGCAGTTATGTGATTCTCTGCAGCTGGAAGCTCTTGTGGGCTGAAATTGCCACTCCGGTGCCATGAGTTGGCACATGAGTTTAAGGTAATTTCAGGATGGTTTTTGATAGGGTTTTGTAGCTGACTGCGAAGTCCACTATTGTATCCTTCTGCTATCTAGTTAGTGGGCCTCGCTTTGCTAAATCTGTTTTCATACTACGTTTGTCTTTTCACCTTAACTCACCGTTATTATATGTGGGGGGCTACTATCTCCTGTGGGGAATTTTCATCTGGAGGCAAGCCAGGACTGTGTTTCATCTATTAGGGGTAGTTAGTCCTCCGGCTGGTGCGAGACGTCTAGCGAAAACGTAGGCACGTTCCCTGGCTACTATTAGTTGTGTGTGTATAGGTTTAGCATCGCGGTCAGCTCTAGTTTCCATCACCCGAGAGCTTGTCCGTTTTTCTATGTTTCTGATGTTCCCCTGCCATTGGGAACCATAACAGTATGGCCGGCCCACATGTTTAATCTATGGGCTGAAGCAGGAGAGAAAAAGGAACTGTGTGGAATTTTTTTTTTTTTTTCCTCTGAAGTTGCACTCCAGCTCTAATTGCAGTCTCCTGCTTTCCTCTCCTCTTAACCCCTGAATGGCTCAGATTTTATCTGTTGAAATATGGATCTCCAGAGTCTGGCTACAAATTTGAATAATCTTGCTGCTAAAGTTCAGAATATACAAGATTTTGTTATACATGCTCCTCGGTCTGAACCTAAAATTCCTTTACCAGAGTTTTTCTCCGGAGATCGATCTTGTTTTCTGAATTTTAAATACAATTGTAAATTGTTTCTTTCTCTGAGATCTCACTCTGCTGGAGATCCTGCACAGCAGGTTAAAATAGTGATTTCATTATTGCGGGGTGACCCTCAAAATTGGGCATTTTCATTGGCGCCAGGGGATCCTGCGTTGCTCAATGTGGATGCGTTTTTTCTGGCCTTAGGGTTGCTTTATGAGGAACCTAATTTAGAGATACAGGCTGAAAAGGCCTTGATATCCCTCTCTCAGGGGCAAGATGAAGCCGAAATATATTGCCAAAAATTTTGAAAATGGTCTGTGCTTACTCAGTGGAATGAGTGCGCTCTGGCGGCAAATTTCAGAGAAGGTCACTCTGATGCCGTAAAAGACGTCATGGTGGGGTTTCCTACGCCTACGGGTCTGAATGAGTCCATGACAATGGCTATTCAGATTGATCGGCGTTTACGGGAACGCAAACCTGTGCACCATTTGGCGGTGTCTTCTGAGAGGGTACCAGAGAGTATGCAATGTGATAGTTTTCTGTCCAGAAGCGAACGACAGAATTATAGGCGCAAAAATAAGTTGTGCTTCTATTGTGGGAATTCAACTCATGTTATATCAGCATGCTCAAAACGAACAAACAAAGTTGCTAAATCCTCTGCTATTGGCACTTTGCAGTCCAAGTTTATTTTGTCTGTGACTTTAATTTGTTCGTTATCTTCTATTGTCGCGGATGCTTATGTGGATTCTGGTGCCGCTTTGAGTCTTATGGATTGGTCCTTTGCCAGGCGCTGTGGGTTTGATCTAGAGCCTCTGGAAGTCCCTATACCTTTAAAGGGTATTGATTCTACACCATTGGCTAGTAATAAACCACAATACTGGACACAAGTGACTATGCGTATGACTCCAGACCATCAGGAGGTGATTCGCTTCCTTGTGTTGTTTAATCTACATGATGTATTAGTGCTGGGATTGCCATGGTTGCAAACCCATAACCCAGTCCTTGACTGGAAAACAATGTCTGTACTAAGCTGGGGATGTCAGGGAAATCATGGGGGCGCACCTTTGGTTTCCATTGCTTCATCTATTCCCTCTGAGATCCCGGCTTTTTTGTCTGATTATTGTGATGTTTTTGAGGAGTCTACTCTTAATTCTCTTCCCCCTCACAGAGATTGTGATTGCGCCATAGATTTGATTCCTGGCAGTAAATTTCCTAAGGGTCGTTTATTCAATCTGTCTGTACCTGAACATGCTGCTATGCGAGAGTATATTAGGGAGTCCTTGGAAAAAGGACATATTCGTCCTTCTTCGTCTCCTTTAGGAGCAGGGTTCTTTTTTGTAGCCAAAAGAGATGGTTCTTTGAGACCTTGTATTGATTATAGACTCTTAAATAAGATCACAGTCAAATATCAGTATCCTTTGCCATTGCTGACAGATTTATTTGCTCGCATTAAGGGAGCTAAGTGGTTCTCTAAGATTGATCTTCGCGGTGCGTATAATTTGGTGCGAATTAAGCAGGGGGATGAGTGGAAAACCGCATTTAATACGCCCGAGGGCCATTTTGAGTATTTGGTAATGCCTTTTGGTTTGTCAAATGCCCCTTCGGTCTTTCAGTCTTTTATGCACAATATTTTCCGTGAATATCTGGATAAATTCATGGTTGTGTATCTGGATGATGTTTTGATTTTTTCGGATGACTGGGAGTCTCATGTTCAACAGGTTAGGAAGGTTTTTCAGGTTTTGCGGACCAATTCTCTGTTTGTAAAGGGTGCAAAGTGTGTTTTTGGGGTTCAGAAGATTTCTTTTCTGGGGTACATTTTTTCCCCTTCTTCTATTGAGATGGATCCTGTTAAGGTTCGGGCAATTTGTGACTGGACGCAGCCGACTTCTCTTAAGAGCCTTCAGAAATTTTTGGGCTTTGCTAATTTTTATCATCGATTCATAACTGGTTTTTCTAGCGTGGTCAAGCCTTTGACTGATTTGACTAAAAAAGGTGCTGATGTTGCCGATTGGTCTCCTGCTGCTCTGGAGGCCTTTCGAGAGCTTAAGCGCCGCTTTTCTTCTGCCCCTGTGTTGCGCCAGCCTGATGTTTCACTTCCTTTTCAGGTGGAAGTTGATGCTTCCGAGATTGGAGCGGGGGCGGTTTTGTCACAGAAAAGTTCAGATGGTTCAGTGATGAGACCTTGTGCGTTCTTTTCTCGAAAATTTTCGCCCGCCGAGCGAAACTATGATGTTGGTAATCGGGAGCTTTTGGCGATGAAATGGGCATTCGAGGAGTGGCGTCATTGGCTTGAGGGTGCTAGACATTGGGTGGTGGTCTTGACTGATCACAAGAATTTGATTTATCTTGAGTCGGCCAGACGTCTGAATCCTAGACAGGCGCGCTGGTCGTTGTTTTTCTCTCGGTTTAATTTTGTGGTCTCGTATCTGCCAGGTTCTAAAAATGTGAAGGCTGATGCCCTTTCTAGGAGTTTTGAACCTGATTTCCCTGGTGATTCCAAACCTACGGGTATCCTTAAGGATGGGGTGATATTGTCTGCTGTCTCCCCTGACCTGCGACGTGCTTCACAAGAGTTTCAGGCGGATCGGCCTGATCGTTGTCCGCCTGGTAGATTGTTTGTGCCGGATGAGTGGACCAGTAGAGTCATCTCGGAGGTTCATTCTTCTGCGTTGGCAGGTCATCCGGGAATTTTTGGTACCAGGGATTTGGTGGCTAGGTCCTTCTGGTGGCCTTCCCTGTCTCGGGACGTGCGTACTTTTGTGCAGTCTTGTGATGTTTGTGCTCGGGCCAAGCATTGTTGTTCTCGGGCTAGTGGATTGTTGTTGTCCTTGCCTATTCCTAAGAGGCCTTGGACACACATCTCTATGGATTTTATTTCTGATCTCCCTGTTTCTCAGAAAATGTCTGTCATCTGGGTGGTGTGTGACCGTTTTTCTAAGATGGTTCATTTGGTACCTTTGCCCAAGTTGTCTTCCTCATCTGAGTTGGTGCCTCTGTTTTTTCAGAATGTGGTTCGGTTGCATGGTATCCCGGAGAATATAGTTTCTGACAGGGGATCTCAGTTTGTGTCCAGATTTTGGCGGGCGTTTTGTGCCAGGATGGGCATTGATTTGTCTTTTTCGTCTGCATTTCATCCTCAGACGAATGGCCAGACGGAGCGTACTAATCAGACCTTGGAGACTTATTTGAGGTGTTTTGTGTCTGCTGATCAGGATGACTGGGTCACCTTTTTGCCGTTGGCAGAGTTTGCCCTTAATAATCAGGCCAGTTCTGCCACTTTGGTTTCCCCTTTCTTTTGCAATTCGGGGTTCCATCCTCGTTTTTCATCTGGTCAGGTGGAATCTTCGGATTGTCCTGGAGTGGATACTATGGTGGACAGGTTGCATCGTATTTGGGATCAGGTGGTGGACAATTTAAAGTTGTCCCAGGAGAGGACTCAGCATTTTGCTAATCGCCATCGTCGTGTTGGTCCTCGTCTTCGTGTTGGGGACTTGGTGTGGTTGTCTTCCCGTTTTGTCCCTATGAGGGTCTCTTCTCCTAAGGTTAAGCCTCGGTTCATCGGTCCTTATAGGATTTTGGAAATTCTTAACCCTGTGTCTTTTCGTTTGGACTTCCCAGCATCCTTTGCTATCCATAATGTTTTCCATCGGTCGTTATTGCGGAGGTATGAGGTGCCAGTTGTGCCTTCTGTTGAGCCTCCTGCTCCTGTGCTGGTTGAGGGTGAATTGGAGTACGTGGTGGAGAAAATCTTGGACTCCCGTGTTTCCAGACGGAGACTTCAATATCTGGTTAAGTGGAAGGGCTACGGTCAGGAGGATAATTCTTGGGTTTCAGCTTCAGATGTTCATGCCTCTGATTTGGTCCGTGCCTTTCATAGGGCTCATCCAGATCGCCCTGGTGGTTCTTGTGAGGGTTCGGTGCCCCCTCCTTAAGGGGGGAGTACTGTTGTGATTCGGTTATTTGGCTCCCCCAGTGGTCGCTTGTGGTACTGGTGTCTTGTGAGCTTTTCACCTGTTTCTATCAGGATGTGGGAGTTTCCTATTTAGCCTTGTTCCTCAGTCATTCCAATGCCGGCCATCAATGTAACCAGAGTCTTTCTGTTGCATGTACCTGCTCCCAGTCTGCTGACCAGCTAAGTTGGACATTTCTGTCCTTAGTCTATTTTTGTATGTTTTGTCCAGTTTGCAGTTATGTGATTCTCTGCAGCTGGAAGCTCTTGTGGGCTGAAATTGCCACTCCGTTGCCATGAGTTGGCACATGAGTTTAAGGTAATTTCAGGATGGTTTTTGATAGGGTTTTGTAGCTGACTGCGAAGTCCACTATTGTATCCTTCTGCTATCTAGTTAGTGGGCCTCGCTGTGCTAAATCTGTTTTCATACTACGTTTGTCTTTTCACCTTAACTCACCGTTATTATATGTGGGGGGCTACTATCTCCTGTGGGGAATTTTCCTCTGGAGGCAAGCCAGGACTGTGTTTCATCTATTAGGGGTAGTTAGTCCTCCGGCTGGTGTGAGACGTCTAGCGAAAACGTAGGCACGTTCCCTGGCTACTATTAGTTGTGTGTATAGGTTTAGCATCGCGGTCAGCTCTAGTTTCCATCACCCGTGAGCTTGTCCGCTTTTCTATGTTTCTGATGTTCCCCTGCCATTGGGAACCATAACAGTATGGCCGGCCCACATGTTTAATCTATGGGCTGAAGCAGGAGAGAAAAAGGAACTGTGTGGAATTTTTTTTTTTTTTTTTTCTCTGAAGTTGCACTCCAGCTCTAATTGCAGTCTCCTGCTTTCCTCTCCTCTTAACCCCTGAATGGCTCAGATTTTATCTGTTGAAATATGGATCTCCAGAGTCTGGCTACAAATTTGAATAATCTTGCTGCTAAAGTTCAGAATATACAAGATTTTGTTATACATGCTCCTCGGTCTGAACCTAAAATTCCTTTACCAGAGTTTTTCTCCGGAGATTGATCTTGTTTTCTGAATTTTAAATACAATTGTAAATTGTTTCTTTCTCTGAGATCTCACTCTGCTGGAGATCCTGCACAGCAGGTTAAAATAGTGATTTCATTATTGCGGGGTGACCCTCAAAATTGGGCATTTTCATTGGCGCCAGGGGATCCTGCGTTGCTCAATGTGGATGCGTTTTTTCTGGCCTTAGGGTTGCTTTATGAGGAACCTAATTTAGAGATACAGGCTGAAAAGGCCTTGATAGCCCTCTCTCAGGGGCAAGATGAAGCCGAAATATATTGCCAAAAATTTTGAAAATGGTCTGTGCTTACTCAGTGGAATGAGTGCGCTCTGGCGGCAAATTTCAGAGAAGGTCTCTCTGATGCCGTAAAAGACGTCATGGTGGGGTTTCCTACGCCTACGGGTCTGAATGAGTCCATGACAATGGCTATTCAGATTGATCGGCGTTTACGGGAACGCAAACCTGTGCACCATTTGGCGGTGTCTTCTGAGAGGGTACCAGAGAGTATGCAATGTGATAGTTTTCTGTCCAGAAGCGAACGACAGAATTATAGGCGCAAAAATAAGTTGTGCTTCTATTGTGGGAATTCAACTCATGTTATATCAGCATGCTCAAAACGAACAAACAAAGTTGCTAAATCCTCTGCTATTGGCACTTTGCAGTCCAAGTTTATTTTGTCTGTGACTTTAATTTGTTCGTTATCTTCTATTGTCGCGGATGCTTATGTGGATTCTGGTGCCGCTTTGAGTCTTATGGATTGGTCCTTTGCCAGGCGCTGTGGGTTTGATCTAGAGCCTCTGGAAGTCCCTATACCTTTAAAGGGTATTGATTCTACACCATTGGCTAGTAATAAACCACAATACTGGACACAAGTGACTATGCGTATGACTCCAGACCATCAGGAGGTGATTCGCTTCCTTGTGTTGTTTAATCTACATGATGTATTAGTGCTGGGATTGCCATGGTTGCAAACCTATAACCCAGTCCTTGACTGGAAAACAATGTCTGTACTAAGCTGGGGATGTCAGGGAAATCATGGGGGCGCACCTTTGGTTTCCATTGCTTCATCTATTCCCTCTGAGATCCCGGCTTTTTTGTCTGATTATTGTGATGTTTTTGAGGAGTCTACTCTTAATTCTCTTCCCCCTCACAGAGATTGTGATTGCGCCATAGATTTGATTCCTGGCAGTAAATTTCCTAAGGGTCGTTTATTCAATCTGTCTGTACCTGAACATGCTGCTATGCGAGAGTATATTAGGGAGTCCTTGGAAAAAGGACACATTCGTCCTTCTTCGTCTCCTTTAGGAGCAGGGTTCTTTTTTGTAGCCAAAAGAGATGGTTCTTTGAGACCTTGTATTGATTATAGACTCTTAAATAAGATCACAGTCAAATATCAGTATCCTTTGCCATTGCTGACAGATTTATTTGCTCGCATTAAGGGAGCTAAGTGGTTCTCTAAGATTGATCTTCGCGGTGCGTATAATTTGGTGCGAATTAAGCAGGGGGATGAGTGGAAAACCGCATTTAATACGCCCGAGGGCCATTTTGAGTATTTGGTAATGCCTTTTGATTTGTCAAATGCCCCTTCGGTCTTTCAGTCTTTTATGCACAATATTTTCCGTGAATATCTGGATAAATTCATGGTTGTGTATCTGGATGATGTTTTGATTTTTTCGGATGACTGGGAGTCTCATGTTCAACAGGTTAGGAAGGTTTTTCAGGTTTTGCGGACTAATTCTCTGTTTGTAAAGGGTGCAAAGTGTGTTTTTGGGGTTCAGAAGATTTCTTTTCTGGGGTACATTTTTTCCCCTTCTTCTATTGAGATGGATCCTGTTAAGGTTCGGGCAATTTGTGACTGGACGCAGCCGACTTCTCTTAAGAGCCTTCAGAAATTTTTGGGCTTTGCTAATTTTTATCGTCGATTCATAACTGGTTTTTCTAGCGTGGTCAAGCCTTTGACTGATTTGACTAAAAAAGGTGCTGATGTTGCCGATTTTTCTCCTGCTGCTCTGGAGGCCTTTCGAGAGCTTAAGCGCCGCTTTTTTTCTGCCCCTGTGTTGCGCCAGCCTGATGTTTCACTTCCTTTTCAGGTGGAAGTTGATGCTTCCGAGATTGGAGCGGGGGCGGTTTTGTCACAGAAAAGTTCAGATGGTTCAGTGATGAGACCTTGTGCGTTCTTTTCTCGAAAATTTTCGCCCGCCGAGCGAAACTATGATGTTGGTAATCGGGAGCTTTTGGCGATGAAATGGGCATTCGAGGAGTGGCGTCATTGGCTTGAGGGTGCTAGACATCGGGTGGTGGTCTTGACTGATCACAAGAATTTGATTTATCTTGAGTCGGCCAGACATCTGAATCCTAGACAGGCGCGCTGGTCGTTGTTTTTCTCTCGGTTTAATTTTGTGGTCTCGTATCTGCCAGGTTCTAAAAATGTGAAGGCTGATGCCCTTTCTAGGAGTTTTGAACCTGATTTCCCTGGTGATTCCAAACCTACGGGTATCCTTAAGGATGGGGTGATATTGTCTGCTGTCTCCCCTGACCTGCGACGTGCTTTACAAGAGTTTCAGGCGGATCGGCCTGATCGTTGTCCGCCTGGTAGATTGTTTGTGCCGGATGAGTGGACCAGTAGAGTCATCTCGGAGGTTCATTCTTCTGCGTTGGCAGGTCATCCGGGAATTTTTGGTACCAGGGATTTGGTGGCTAGGTCCTTCTGGTGGCCTTCCCTGTCTCGGGACGTGCGTACTTTTGTGCAGTCTTGTGATGTTTGTGCTCGGGCCAAGCATTGTTGTTCTCGGGCTAGTGGATTGTTGTTGTCCTTGCCTATTCCTAAGAGGCCTTGGACACACATCTCTATGGATTTTATTTCTGATCTCCCTGTTTCTCAGAAAATGTCTGTCATCTGGGTGGTGTGTGACCATTTTTCTAAGATGGTTCATTTGGTACCTTTGCCCAAGTTGCCTTCCTCATCTGAGTTGGTGCCTCTGTTTTTTCAGAATGTGGTTCGGTTGCATGGTATCCCGGAGAATATAGTTTCTGACAGGGGATCTCAGTTTGTGTCCAGATTTTGGCGGGCGTTTTGTGCCAGGATGGGCATTGATTTGTCTTTTTCGTCTGCATTTCATCCTCAGACGAATGGCCAGACGGAGCGTACTAATCAGACCTTGGAGACTTATTTGAGGTGTTTTGTGTCTGCTGATCAGGATGACTGGGTCACCTTTTTGCCGTTGGCAGAGTTTGCCCTTAATAATCGGGCCAGTTCTGCCACTTTGGTTTCCCCTTTCTTTTGCAATTCGGGGTTCCATCCTCGTTTTTCATCTGGTCAGGTGGAATCTTCGGATTGTCCTGGAGTGGATACTATGGTGGACAGGTTGCATCGTATTTGGGGTCAGGTGGTGGACAATTTAAAGTTGTCCCAGGAGAGGACTCAGCATTTTGCTAATCGCCATCGTCGTGTTGGTCCTCGTCTTCGTGTTGGGGACTTGGTGTGGTTGTCTTCCCGTTTTGTCCCTATGAGGGTCTCTTCTCCTAAGTTTAAGCCTCGGTTCATCGGTCCTTATAGGATTTTGGAAATTCTTAACCCTGTGTCTTTTCGTTTGGACCTCCCAGCATCCTTTGCTATCCATAATGTTTTCCATTGGTCGTTATTGCGGAGGTATGAGGTGCCAGTTGTGCCTTCTGTTGAGCCTCCTGCTCCTGTGCTGGTTGAGGGTGAATTGGAGTATGTGGTGGAGAAAATCTTGGACTCCCATGTTTCCAGACGGAGACTTCAATATCTGGTTAAGTGGAAGGGCTACGGTCAGGAGGATAATTCTTGGGTTTCAGCTTCAGATGTTCATGCCTCTGATTTGGTCCGTGCCTTTCATAGGGCTCATCCAGATCGCCCTGGTGGTTCTTGTGAGGGTTCGGTGCCCCCTCCTTAAGGGGGGGTACTGTTGTGATTCGGTTATTCGGCTCCCCCAGTGGTCGCTTGTGGTACTGGTGTCTTGTGAGCTTTTCACCTGTTTCTATCAGGATGTGGGAGTTTCCTATTTAGCCTTGTTCCTCAGTCATTCCAATGCTGGCCATCAATGTAACCAGAGTCTTTCTGTTGCATGTACCTGCTCCCAGTCTGCTGACCTGCTAAGTTGGACATTTCTGTCCTTAGTCTATTTTTGTATGTTTTGTCCAGTTTGCAGTTATGTGATTCTCTGCAGCTGGAAGCTCTTGTGGGCTGAAATTGCCACTCCGGTGCCATGAGTTGGCACATGAGTTTAAGGTAATTTCAGGATGGTTTTTGATAGGGTTTTGTAGCTGACTGCGAAGTCCACTATTGTATCCTTCTGCTATCTAGTTAGTGGGCCTCGCTGTGCTAAATCTGTTTTCATACTACGTTTGTCTTTTCACCTTAACTCACCGTTATTATATGTGGGGGGCTACTATCTCCTGTGGGGAATTTTCCTCTGGAGGCAAGCCAGGACTGTGTTTCATCTATTAGGGGTAGTTAGTCCTCCGGCTGGTGCGAGACGTCTAGCGAAAACGTAGGCACGTTCCCTGGCTACTATTAGTTGTGTGTATAGGTTTAGCATCGCGGTCAGCTCTAGTTTCCATCACCCGAGAGCTTGTCCGTTTTTCTATGTTTCTGATGTTCCCCTGCCATTGGGAACCATAACAAAACCCCCCACGAGTGACACCATTTTAGAAAGTAGACCCCCTAAGGAACTTATCTAGATGTGAGAGCTTTGAACCCCCAAGTGTTTCACCACAGTTTATAACGCAGAGCCGTTAAAATAAAAAATCCTTTTTTTCCACAAAAATTATTTTTTAGCCCCCAGTTTTGTATTTTTCCAAGGGTAACAGGAGAAATTGGACCCCGATAATTGTTGTCCAAAGTGTCCTGAGTATGCTGATACCTCATATGTTGGGGTGAACCTTTGTTTGGGCGCACGGGAGAGCTCGGAAGGGAAGGAGCACTGTTTTACTTTTTCAACGCAGAATTGGCTGGAATTGAGATCGGACGCCATGTCGCGTTTGGAGAGCCCCTGATGTGTCTAAACAGTGGAAACCCCCCAATTATAACTGAAACCCTAATCCAAACACATCCCTAACCCTAATCCCAATGGTAACCCTAACAACACCCCTAACCCTAATCCCAACCCTATTCCTAACCGTAAATGTAATCCAAACCCTAACCCTAACTTTAGCCCCAACCTTAACCCTAACTCTAGCCCCAACCCTTACGGTAGCCTTAACCCTAGCCCCAACCCTAACCCTAACCCTAGCCCTAACCCTAACCCTAGCCCAAACCCTAACCCTAGCCCTAACCCTAGCCCTAACCCTAACCCTAGCCCTAACCCTAACCCTAGCCCTAACCCTAACCCTAGCCCTAACCCTAACCCTAGTCCTAACCCTAACCCTAGCCCTAACACTAGCCCTAACCCTAACCCTAACCCTAATTTGTCCCTAACTAAGGGGGTGATGAAGGGGGTTTGATTTACTTTTATAGCGGGTTTTTTAGCAGATTTTTATTATTGGCAGCCGTCACACACTGAAAGACGTTTTTTATTGCAAAAAATATTTTTTGCGTTACCACATTTTGAGAGCTTTAATTTTTCCATATTTTGGTCCACAGAGTAATGTGAGGTCTTATTTTTTGTGGGACGAGTTGACATTTTTATTGGTAACATTTTTGGGCACATGACATTTTTTGATCGCTTTTTATTCTGATTTTTGTGAGGCAGAATGACCAAAAACCAGCTATTCATGAATTTCTTTTGGGGGAGGCGTTTATACCATTCCGCGTTTGGTAAAATGGATAAAGCAGTTTTATTATTCGGGTCAGTACGATTACAGCGATACCTCATTTATATAATTTTTTTATGTTTTGGCGCTTTTATATGATAAAAACTATTTTATAGAAAAAATAATTATTTTTGCATCGCTTTATTCTGAGGACTATAACTTTTTTATTTTTTCTTTGATGATGCTGTATGGTGGCTTGTTTTTTGCGGGACAAGATGACATTTTCGGCTGTACAATGTTTATTTATATCCATCTTTTTGATCGCGTGTTATTCCACTTTTTGTTTGGCGGCATGATAATAAAGCGTTGTTTTTTGCCTCGTTTTTTTTTTTACAGTGTTCACTGAAGGGGTTAACTAGTGGGACAGTTTTATAGGTCGGGTCGTTACAGACGCAGCGATACTAAATATGAGTACTTTTATTGGTTTTTTTATTTAGATAAATAAATGTATTTATTGGAACAATATATATATAATTTTTTTTGGAATTTTTTTTTTATTTTTTTACACATGTGAATATTTTTTTTTACACTATAACATTGCCCCGGGGGGGGGCATCATGTTATAGTGTAAGATCGCTGATCTGACACTTTGCTGTGCACTGTGTCAGATCGGCGATCTGACGTGCACAGCTCCAGGCTTCCCAGCGCCTGCTCTGAGCAGAAGCTGTGAAGCCACCTCCCTGCAGGACCCGGATGCAGCGCCATTTTGGATCTGGACCTGCTGCAGAGAGGAGGAGGTAAGAGACCCTCGGAGCAATGCGATCACATTGCGTTTTGCTCTGGGGGTCTCAGGGAAGCACGCAGGGAGCCCCCTCCCTGCGCGATGCTTCCCTATACCGCCGGAACACTGCGATCATGTTTGATTGCAGTGTGCCAGGGGTTAATGTGCCGGGTGCGGTCCGTGACCGCTCCTTGCACATAGTGCCGGATGTCAGCTGTGATAGTCAGCTGACACCAGGCCGCGATCGGCCGCGCTCCCCCCATGAGCGCGGCCGATCGCATATGATTTATTATCCCGTCGGTGGTCATACGGGCTCACCCCACCTCGACGGGATAGTACGTCTAATATCAGAAAGAGGTTAAGTCTTGTTTGCCAGAGGGATCAAATACTTATTTTTCACTGCAAAATGCTAATAAATGTATACAATTTATACAATGTGATTTTCTGAATTTTATTTTTGATTTTCTATCTCTCAATGTTAAAAATTAACCTATCCATAAAATTATAGACTGTTCATGTCTTGGTCAGTGGGCAAATTATTAAAATCAGCAAGAGATACTTATTTCCCCCGCTGTAGACAATACAGAGCCTTGCGAAAGTATTCGGCTCCCTGGAACTTTTCAACCTTTTCCCACATATCATTCTTCAAACATAAAGATACCAAATGTAAATTCTTGGTGAAGAATCAAAAACAAGTGGAACACAATTGTGAAGTTGAACGAAATTTATCGGTTATTTTAATTTTTTGTGGAAAATAAAAAACTGAAAAGTGAGGTGTGCAATATTATTCGGCCCCTTGTTAAAAAAATAAATGTAAATGGCCATTGTACGATGAGAAAAATTGATTTCACTTGATAGATCATGCTAGACAGGCAAATCACATTATCTTAAAATAATGTTGTCTTAACTGCATTTTGTCACGTATAATCTTTGTGTAGTAATAGAGTCATCACTAACATGGATTATAGGACGTTTGAGTAGGCCTAAGTCTCTCTTTTGTATTTCTCCTGTCAAGCTATATGCAGGCATAACTGAGAGCTGGGTTCAGTTGTCAGGGTGGGTAAATCATTAGACCATGACAGGTGCAATGCATGCTGAGAAATTATGGGAAAAACAGTTCCAATATCTTTAATTCTTGTAGAATGCTAATGAAAATTAACTGCCCACTATAGGGATTTCTAACCTACTCAGGTGTTCTGTCTTATAGGTACCTAAGCGATGAAGCAATAATCAGAGAGACACACGCTCGTTGTCTGTCCAAATAGTCTCTGGTCTTTATTTTCAGGGCTGGGCTTTTAAAGCCCCAAGATCAAAAGGAAATATAGAGTTACATAATAAATTGCCAAGGATATATATTATACAATGGGTTGTCAGACACATCCTGGTATACAAGATAGATTACATAAGAAAATGTCAGCGTGCTCTGGTTCTGAGATTTTGGCTGAATATTCAGGATTTTTGGGTGGATGAAGACAAAAGCAGACATATATCGTTAGTCTAGAAATAAACTACATGTTCTTGACCAATTCTGAGAAATTCTGACCAATACTATGTGGAATGTCCGGGAAATTGTCCACAAGGAGACCCAGATGATAACATCTTGCACAAAACTTGTTTTTCTGTAATTCTGTTATTTAAAAAATGAAGATTAACCATTTCTTTAACAGAGTGAATGGCAAGCTATAGAGCATGGAAACAAGGACAGTTCCTTGACATATTAGACATATATGTGCACAAGAAGCATGTTTGTTAATGGAATGAGGAAGCTGGGCAAGACCATGTGATTCTAAATGGTTTATGTGAAACAATAGGTATGCTTTAAATTATAGTGACCCAGGGCTGGTGTTAGGGGCAGGCAGACCAGGCAGCTGCCTAAGGCCCCCGTTCCCCCAGGTGCCCACATCTAGCGGCACATCATGCAGCCGCTATGGGGCTCCTGTGAGGCAGGAGGGGCCCACCTGCTGCCAGCGCCAACTCTCCCTCCACCGCCGCAATGAACTATACCTGTGTCTGCTGTTACAGTTCAAAGCAATGATGGAGGAGAGACAGTGTCAGCTGATGCTCCCTCTCCTATCATTCTCCACTCTGCCTCTGATACCATGGGTGCATGATGATGTCATCATCACGCATTCACTCTGTTCCAGGCAGTGTATCCTTTGAGACAGGTGCAGGGAGCAGCGTGGGCACGAGGAGAGGTGAGGATTGTGTGTTTTGTTTTTTACTATAACAGTGTGCACTGGACTGTGGAGCCATTCTCGGGGGGAGAGATGTGGGCTTTGCTACATACTAGGCAGGCTGTGCTATATACTATGCCGGCTGTGCTATATACTATGCTGGCTGTGTTATATACTATGTGGGCTGTGCTATATACTATGCCAGCTTTGTTTTATACTATATGGGCTGTGCTATATACTATGCGGGCTGTGTTATATACTATGCAGGCTGTGCTATATACTATGTGGACTGTGGTATATGCTATGTGGACTGTGGTATATACTATGCGGACTGTGTTATATACTATGCGGGCTGTGCTATATAGTATGCAGGCTTTGCAATATACTATGTGGGCTGTGCTATATACTATGTGGGCTTTGCTCTATACTATGTGGGCTGTGCTATATACTATGTGGGCTGTGCTATATACTATACAGGCTGTGTTATATACTATGCTGGCATTATGCTCTATGGGGTGGCTACATTATACTATATGTAGGCTGCATTATACTGTATCGAGGACTATGGGGAATACATTATACTATATGAAGAACTATGGGGTGCATTATACTATGGGAAGTGAACTGTACTACATGGATGACTATGGCGGTGCATTGTACTATATGGAGCACTATGAGGAGTGTATTATACTATGTGGAGGACTGAGCATTGTATTTTAATATATGGAGGACTATGAGGAGTGTATTACACTATATGAAGGACTATGGGAAGTGTATAATACTATATGGAGGACTGAGGAGTGTATTATACTACATGCAGGACCATGGGGCATATTATGTTTTATGGAGGACTATGGGGTATGCATTTTACAATATGGAGGACTGTGGTGCACATTATACTATGTGGAGGACTATGGGGTGTATTATACTAAACAAGCAAAATGCTGCATATTCATCGAGTGATTAGATTGTTTATGCCGGAACAAAAATCATTGTTCTCAGCAGCACATCACCGGTGTAAACTGTAGATGTGCTGCTTATAACATTTTACTGTATGGTGATCTGTTTGTGATCTATTAGTGATCATTCTGTCCCCATCATTCTTTCTCAGATGATGGAAAGAGGCCGGGAAACAAGAGTTGAATGATTTCAATATTGTCGATCACACTCATTTAGCAGCCTGAACTCAGCGCATGTAAATACCTCCAAAATGCTTCTTTGTGATGTGCAACCTGTTAGCATTTGGGGCCCCATTTTAAACTTTGCCTAGGACCCCACTTTGCCTAAAACTGGCCCTGTAGTGACCCTTTCATAAGTTATATGGGATGAGTTTCAGGTGAGCTAATTATTTTAACATGTAATGTATGTGTTTTGGTTACAAGTAGACTTCTCTTCTCTAGTGTCACATGTCAAAAAGTGTTCCAGTAAAGAAGGAAGTATGTTATGTTCAAGTTAAATTAATAAATCTTATCTAAACTTGAAGTAAGCTTTATAATAATAGTACAGGATGTACAATGCATCAGTCAGTCATATTTCAATGTTATTTCCCTTAGCATATGAAAACGAAATAGTAATTAAATTTTAGAGATGCTTATTTATGCAGTGATGTAGAAAAAAGAAACCAAGCTAGGTTATTGACATACTAGTCAACAGCCTATGAATATGGTGGGTCCGACCTTTGTGGGAAATTTCTGCACTAAGTTGGTGCAAAAAGATATCCACAACACTGTAGATAATAAAACTTTACTTCACATTGAGCCACAAGTCTTAGACATTGCAAATAATACATTTATTTAATCCTGTCTACTTCACTGTATGTCACAGGCCTCTTCTGGCCACTGTTCAGCATCAGTTTTACTTTACTGCAATTATTCAGGAAGCAAAAAAAAAGCAAAGTGGCATCTACTGGGCGCTGCAAGGAGG
The DNA here is from genome assembly GCF_051348905.1 of Ranitomeya variabilis. Lineage (NCBI taxonomy): Eukaryota > Metazoa > Chordata > Amphibia > Anura > Dendrobatidae > Ranitomeya > Ranitomeya variabilis. The sequence goes on from NC_135236.1 coordinate 430,966,518, forward strand.
AGACAAGCAAGGTCTTGGTAGGATAAGAACCTTTTACTCCAATATTCTCCCATAAATATAGTATAATTATCTATATACTTAGCTGAGTAAAGATGGAATCCTAATCCTAAGTTCTAACTAGTAGGGTACTTTATCAAAATATTAATACTTTTCTGCAAGGCCATCACACAGAGAAGTATTTCACATTTTTCATTGAAAGTAATGAGTTATATAATGAATAGTGATGAGTGAGTGTACTCGTTGCTCGGGTTTTCACGAGCACGCTCGGGTGACCTCCGAGTATTTATGACTGCTCGGAGATTTCGTTTTCATCACGGCAGCAGCATGATTTACAGTTATTAGCCAGGCTAAGTACATGTGGGGGTTGCCTGGTTGCTAGGGACTCCCCACATGTAATCAAGCAGGCTAGTAGCTGTAAATCATTCAGCTGCCATGATGAAAACAAAATCTCCAAGCAGTCATAAATACTCGGAGGTCACCCGAGCGTGCTCGGGAAAACCCGAGCAATGAGTACACTTGCTCATCGCTAATAATGAACAAACACAATTGGTCCTCCACAAACAGAGATGCTTTTTGTAGGTGCTCTTTGCTTTGTTCAAGAAACTGGGGTTCTGAATGGGAGATTTCACAGCCCTGAACACTGCTGTTGAATGGCCGTTGATGACTACTGCACTTTATAATCCATTCAATTGAATGGGAAATACAGTGCAGGTCTTGGCAGTGGCTACTAAACAATTTTCTGGGCTGTTTAGTACTTCAAGTGAATGGAAGATAAAGTACATACTTGGCAGAAACTGGCATATGACGCTATTGTTTTTTTTGCCGTACATCGCTTAGTTCTGGCTGCTGCTAGAGCGGATCCTTGGAGTCACAACTCGATTGATTTTATATTAATTACTTTTTCTGGAACCCCCATATCCATTTTGATGACCTATTCTATGTGTCACTATGTGAAGGTGATGTAAAATAAGATTATAAAAGATACCAACTATCAATGGAAAGTGAATGGTCTATTTAATTCTTATAGTTCCAGAAGTAGCATTAATGTGTTAACATTTTATAAATTATCATTAACTACTAGAACAATTAATATATAATAAATATTTGCTATTTGACATATGATTTATGCCAAACATTTATGCAAAAAAGCCTTTTGCTGAATCTTTCAAATTGTAGCTATATATATACTTCATACTGTATGTGATAGAAAATGAATCAAAATAGCATAATGGCATTGATTTCAGTCATTTAAACCTTTTTATCAATTAACATTAATTGAAATGAGGTTAAAAGTGACAGTAACTTTTACTTGAAGTTCTTGACCTTTAAGCTGATCTAAAGCTATCACCTTTGGGGGTTATTGTTAAGAAATTAAAGTTTTCCAGGTGATATAATTTGTCACCTTTCATAAGTAGCATAAGTGTCAATTAATGATGGCTATGATAAATTTGCAACATTTTAGTGAATAGTAACTCACTGGCAAAGCATTTGACAGAATTATCTTTCTAACCTCATGTACAGAAAAAGTTGTGTAGTCCATGGATTTTATATAGATAAGATAATCTTTAAATACATTTATATTTGGTGAGCTAACATAGTGAGTACCCTACAATGATATAAAAACATAAAATTACAGAAATGCTTTTTATTTTAAAGTTTAAGTGTGATATAACTCCGAAAGCTTGACTACTGGATAATTTTTTGCTCAGAACTATTTGCTTTGCCAACTAGCTGCAATGAGCAAAATATTTCACTATTACAATCTCACGAATATCAATAATATATTCAATATATTTAAGTCCTTTAACACTAGAAGTCCCACAAATTTCGAGCTCCCCCCTGAAGTCCTGAAAGAAATGTTAAATGACCCCTCTCTAGGACTTCTAGTGTTAATGTCATTATTAAAGTCCTATCCTCTTCCCTTTTGTTAAAATGTGCTGAATTTGATGGAGATGATGATTCTGTGTTGCACAAAACTTGAGAACCAGGCAGAGTTGACTAAAATTTGATGTTATCAGTGGGACAGATTGCTGGCATTAGTGATACAGAGCACAGGCGATGTGCTTCAAAAACATTCTCTGGTATATAATAACAAAATACATCACTCAATCAGCACATGAAACAGTACAACCTGCTTATGTGGAAAAAGCAAACTAACCAACAAGATGATTAAGGCTGTCCACCTTAATCTCCTCATTATTGTCTTTTTGGTAAACAGTCTGCACCAACATCTAGCACCTTGCTGTTTTCATGAGGACCATCTTTATCCTCACCTAATGCTTCACTTCATCCTTTACCTCCAGTACGTTGTCATTTTTCCATTTTGTGCTTAATAAACATGCATTCAATTGTCCAAATACATGAAAATCTACTTCCATATGTCCAAGTTCACCCCAATTGATGCTAGACTACCTGGATTGTATTGCATTGTGCTAAAGAATCACATGTGTGAAGATCAAAGGAAGATACCTAGCTACCATCCTATACTTTGTCAAAAAGCTATCTTTCATGGCGCCGCTCAACGCCGCAGCTCCTGCCACCCCGCCTGCTGCTCCGCCCCCGCTCGTCGAGATACTTACCCTCTCCAGCGCGCTCCTCCTGCAGGCGCGCATTCTTCCTTCTCCTCCTCCTGATTCACCGCAGCTTCCTGGTGTCCGTTGAGTGCCCGTGCGCACTCCATCTCCCTCTGCGCACGCGCACTTCCTCTTTGTTATGCTGGTGCACCGCGTCTCCTCTCTTTGATCCTGGAGGACCCTGACTCGGAAGTCCTTCTGTGTCTCTTCTATTTAAGGTAACTCCTTCCTCTGCCCCATGTCTGATTGTCATTTGTCCTCATTTGACCCAGATCCCTCAGTACCTTGCTCTGTCCTGTGCGTTGGCCATACCTTGCTCTGTCCTATGCGTCCATCATACCCTGCCTGTCCTGTGTTACTGCCATACCCTGCCTGTCCTGTGTTTCGACCATACCCTGCCTGTCCTGTGTTTCTGCCATATCCAGTCTGTCCTGGGCATCCACCATATCCTGTTTATTCTTAGTCTCAGTCATTCCCATTCTGTCCTGTGTCTCCATTACAGCCAGTTCTGCATCATTTCCGCTCCTACTTCCTGTCCCCGGGTATCAGCTTCTGCGGCAATAGTTTCCCTCGGGCCTGCCCCTAACACTCCCTGTATTGGGGTGGTCCACCTGGCCAGCACACCCTTGGGAGGTTCGTTGTTGTGGTTCTGCGGGTTCACTTTTGGAGTTCCAAAAGATCTGACACTATCTATGCCAGGTTTGGGCACAAAATACAATATTTTTTGAAGAGCAAAATTTATTGTATTAGATGCATCTTTTTTTTAAATGCAACAAACTCACCTTCTAATTTTGTGTGAAATTAAATATTATTGTAAATGCATGTGATTTGAATTGTCCCAGTGGAACCATAGTTGGGATTGGGAGAAAAGGCAAAACTGTTACAAAATTACCAATTTTTCAAAAATTGGTAAGAAATTATTGGGTTTGCGGAATTAGCATATTACATCAGTGTTCCCTAATCAGTGGAGGTTTTGCATTGAGACCGGAGAAACCCTTTTTGCACTCTGTAAATTCAATATTTCCACACCTGTGCGGGCACATCAAAAACAAAAAACTGTCATAAAAGGGCAAAATTGTTTACATTTATCAAACCAATTTTTTTTACTTCTCTGACTGCAATCTTCTTTACCAAAATTATCAATTTATTGCTAACTTGTTAAAAAAAATTTGGAATGGGGAATTGAAATCTTGGGATCAAGATTTGTGTTTCCTAATTGGCAAAGCTATAACCAATTGAACAACTGTATATTGCATGTATGATTAGGTAGTTACCGTATCCTCTAGCACAGTCAACACTTTTCTGCTTATGCGGCCAATAAGCAGGACAGGTCAGAATGGGAAAATGTATTACCTAGTTAGCTACTTTGTATGTTTTTTGATTACTTTTCCTGCTCGTTTTCTTCTTTAATTTTGAGACATTGGGTAAGGAGTTTTTTCTTAGCTACTTACCCCCTCCTTCCCCCCCCCGGTACACCCCCCCTTTATACAATTATTGTTTTGTTTTATTTTTGTTGTTTTTTGTCTGTTCTGATACACTATTGGTTTTCTTGAGATACATGGTTCGATATTTATAACCTAATAACTTAGACCGGAACTTTTTGCATATTTATTCAGAATTGTGGATGCTTCCGGTACAAATATTGTAATCGAGACTTTTTCTTTGATTGTTATGTACTTTTATGACTCAGATTCATGTATCCTTAGTTCTTGTTTATATATTTTGAAAATTTGAAAATAAACAATTTAAAAAAAAAAAAAGAATGGGAAAATGTATCAGAAAGAGCTTAATTTGTTGAAAATTATTAAACTAAAATTCTTTGAACTGATTTTTTCTTTAAACAATTATACATTTTTAAAAAATTGCTAATAAATGTTTTGGGTTGGTGGAATTGGCATATTAGCAGGAAAAATAGTATTCCTTAGTCATTGAAGCTTTTGTACCAAGAACGGTTGCCGGACCATATGTATAACCCAAGGAATCCTTTTCCAGCTCTGCAAAGCCAACGCTTCCCTGCACTTAAGTTTTTAAATCATCAAACCAAAATTCTAATAATTCCATAAAAGCAATTTTCTTTCACAAAATAAAATAAATACAAATGACCAACACAACAACAGCACCAATTATAATATATATGACATGATGGACCAGATTATTTATCTGCCTGTATAACAAACTAATGCACGTCAGCAACAAGCATTGATGCACATCCGCAAACTAGGCACTGAACCCATGGAGTTCTGGCTCAGCAAATTGAACCAGTGTAAAAAAAGTGAAAATAAATCAGACATGGTTTAGTGCCGAATTTCATTCACTTCAGGCTAATGCCAATTATAACATCTGTCATATCTCCGGCCTCCCTGTCTCTCAGTTATACACCATTCTGTGTCAGTGCCTGTGGCCCAGACTCATATAGTAATATACACTCTATTAATCAAGTAATCTATAATGTAGTACTGATGATGCTGTGGCTGCCAACTATGTCCCTAAACGATCAAACATCTCCATGTTTGCTCCAACACAATTCTCTGCTGTGCTGTTTTGGCTGCAGTAGCTGCAGCGCCACTCCAGCCATACACCTCCTGGCTTCCCACTGTGTTTCATAGTGTTACTTTACTGCTGCTGTCAGGGCTGGAATTGCTGTCTCTAAACTGCCAGACATGCCCTGCCTGCCCTGTGTTTGCACTCTAACATGCTGCTCCTGCAATATCCACTGCGCTGCCATGCCAGTAACACTTCTCCTAGCTCTCCACTGTACTACATATTGCTTCCAGAAACAGCTTTTAAAATAGGACTAATTTGTGAAAATGCTTGATGACAGCAAACCATAACTTCTTCATATTCCTGACACTGTTTAAGTTCAAAATTGGATGATATTTGGAAAGCTTGATTAAATGCCTTTGTAATTACCTAAATATTTTGTGATTAGCAAAGCAGTTATGGACTCAACAAAAAAAGAGATTTTTCACTCCTTATTGAGAAACAATACATTTTTCACATTCAAAATAATACACTTGTTTTGTCTCCCTAAAGGGATAATTTTTGGATGTCTTTACAAAAAGCTATAGTTTCTGCATTTTACAAAATTCTTTAAACTCCAAAACAGGAATAAATGTTGCACCCAACTATGTGAAAGTGAAACATTCTTTCTTTTGCACCACCAGTCTATGAACAATAGAAATGAGTGCATCTCCCCCCCAAATGGATAATCTTTAGTGTATTTAAACAATTTACTTTAAAAAGTCTGATACTGCAGTCTGTTGTTAAATATGTTGTTGGTTACCTCTAATCACTATCTATTTTCCCTAGCCAGATTGCCTTGTTAATGTCAAATTACTTCAACCTATGTTTGCATTATGGATGTCAAAACAAGTTCATGTTGCTACAATGGCAACTCAAAGTGTTCTGCACATTGTTTTCAGGCAATATGAGGATTTTTAATTCACTCACCACTACTCAAATTGGGGCAAGCCGGTGAATTCAAATTTCAAATGGTCCTCTCATCTCTATCCTCCACTTTTTTTAAAAACCCTAGTTCCTGCTGCCTCCACCATGCTTTACTTTAGGTATGGTATTCCTTTAGTAATGCTTTGTCTTGACTTTGCGCTATCTTTTGTAATCATGGCCTGTTCAACCGTGGTCTCATAAAACCATAATACATTTTCCACATTCTTTTGATAGACCACATAGACCTGACATATGAAGAATATGGTAGATTGTTTTCACAAGTAGTACACAAGAAGTACATTACAGAAATTCCTGCTGTTCATTTAACACAACTTTGGTTTCTTGGCAATCTCCCAAACTAACTTTCTTTTTGTCTTTTCATCAATGTTTGAAAGACATTCACTTTTAGGTACTATTAATTTTTAACCAAGTCCAAGCCAGCCACCCTTAGATGACCATCATCACAGTGTTCCATGATATATCCTAGTGCTTTGGAAAAATGTTTGTACCCCTCTCCTGACTGGTAAATTATGAGACATTTTTTTAGCTCTGCTAGCTATTCATGGACCATGGCTTTTGCTACAAAGTGCATCTAAGAACTTGTCAGGAAGATCTTACTAGAACAGCTAAACTTATTGGATTAGTCAAAATCACTTTAATTGATAACTGTGTACTAACTACTATTTAACATGAGTTTAAATGCAATTGGATAATTCTGAACACATCCCCTTTCAAAACAAGGTGTAGACATTTATGCAACCAATTATTTTAATTTTGCTATTTTTATATTCCCTATTTAAAAAAATCTGTTTGTTTCTCAGTTAATTTATATAAGTGTCATGGGTGGTATTAAAGGTGAAAAAAGTTCTAAAATGAATCTTCTTGGTAGGATTTTTGTACATGACAGAAACCTGGCCTTTTATCGAGAATGTGCAGGCTTACTATCCAATGTATTCAAAAGTAGGCCAGTCATTGATCTCTTCAGCAACAATTTTGCGCCAAAGGGATGACTGTAGAGATCAGTGCATAGTCTTTTTTGTAAAGGGAGGGAATCAAAATGTTTAAACTTTACAAGAGTACATCAAGGAACACACATAGTGTTAGGTGTCGAGTTCCCACCACTGCACAGGGGGAATCTTGAAACATGTCCACTGCCATCTCCCATTCTTCTCTAGCCACAGTGGAGCCTGCTCAGCAGAGACGTCTGTCCCAGCATCTGGCTCAGGCAGTTATTGTGCGCTTGGTTACTGCTGCTTTTCCATGTCCAGCCATTATAAGCAGCACTGATCAGCGGTGAGCAGATGCTCCTGGGACTAAGTCCTGCTTTTTCTCTACTGAGCATGCCCAAGGGACGACCTCTCATTGGAGGTCGTGGGTCACATGCTCAGGTCCTGTAGCAGCTCCTATTGGATCACTAGGAAGGTCCAGGAGAGCTTCCGCTATAAAAGTTTTGCATAGCCATGCGCTAGTATAAACTTGATAATGTGTGTGTAGATAAATGACTGTCGATGGATGAAAGCTCCTTAATCATTCCCATTCCTTGTGTTGATGACTGCTCACGAATGGTGGTAGCTATCTAGCGCCCGACAGTGCTACCTGCACACATTACAGTGCCTTTTGCAGTGCCCATCTGTACAGCACCATGCGCAAACAGTGCGCTTTCCTGACAGCCTGTCAGTGTAGGGTGGGAATTCCCACTTGGACTCTGCATCTGACTCGGGGTGTCCTCAGGCGCGGCTCAAAAGCCACCGTGGGTCAGAACGAGTCCAATCACCAGATTAGTGGGGGTGATTCATAGGGATCCCACTAGGGTCTTGCTGCTGCACCCTGTGACTGCTAACAGGGCGCAGCGTACTTTGGCGACTCTGTGAAGCAACAGAGTTCACCTCCATTCACACTGGGTGAAGTCAAACCCACGTGTGAGCAAGTTTCCATCCGCCATTACTCAGCAGCAGGTACCATCTGTGCACGGTGGACCTCGGGATGCGAACCCACCTCATATATATCTCTTTATTATTTGGTGTGTTCCGCTAGCCCTAACACATAGGTTTGTCGTTTATGAACAAGAGGATACTTGGACTTAAATCAGCTAAAGCAATTTTTTTCTGAAAAAAAGTATTTTTTCATTTTCATGGACCAGTGTTAAAAATTCCATGAAACACTTTGAGTTCAAAATACTCACTGCAACATATATTCAATTATTTTTGTAGTATTGATTCCAAATGGGGTCACTTGTGTGTGTTTCTGATTTCTGGGTATCTCAGGTGCTCTGCAAGTTTGACAGGGCTATTTGCACTCTAATATTACGTTCAGTATGAACAACAAATATTTTTGTTCTGGTTCACTTGTCTATAATGTGATTGTGCTAAAAGTCAAGTAGCGGTGCTTCGCTTTTGACCGCATATCAGTGTACTCAAAAGAAAATATATTACAAGTTGTTGGTCCATTTTTTTTTTACCCTTGTGAAAATTAAAAAATTGGGGTTAAAAGAACATTTTTGTGTGGGGAAAAAATTATTTGTTAATTTTCTTGACATAATGTTTTAAAATTCTATAAAGCTCTATTGGGATCAAGATGCTCACCACACCCCCAAAATGAAATCTATGAGAAGTATAGTTTCTAAAATGGGTTCACTGTTGTGCCCAGTTATTTCTGACTACATTTAGTATGGTATACCAAGAAGAAATCACATAGCAAATTGTGTGGTCTGTTTTCTCTTGTTACCCACTGTAAAAAGGAAATATTTGGAGTTAAAACAAAAATACCCTGTAATTATTTATTTTTACAGCCCAATGTTTTAGAATTATATGAAGCACCTGTTTGTTCAAGATGTTCACCACATATCTAGATTAATTTCTTGAAGAGTTTAGTTTTGCAAATGAGACATATTGTCAACAATTTGTTCCAGTCAAATTTGTGCTGCAAAAGTCAAACAGTGATCCCTTCTGAGCTGTGCCTTGTTGCAAAACATTACATGATGGCTACATACGTAGTATCAGATTACTCAGAAGAAATTGATCAATACATTTTTGGGACCAATTTCTCTTGTTATCCTTGTGAAAATGAAAAATTTGGAACTAAAGCAACATTTTTATGGAAAAAAAAGAAAATTTTCATTAAATTTTAGTGATGATTGAATATACTCGTTTCTCGAGATTTCTTGAGTATGCTCGGGGGTCCTCCTAGTATTTTTTTAGTACTCAGAGATTTAGTTTTTCTTGCCGCAGCTGAATGATTTACATTTGTTAGGCAGCATAAGTACATGTGGGGGTTGCCTGGTTGCTAGGGAATCCCCACATGTACTTATGCGCTGGTTAACAGATGTAAATCATTCAGCTGCGGCAAGAAAAACTAAAACTCCGAGCACTAAAAAATACTCGGAGGACCCCCGAGCATGCTCGAGAAATCTCGAGTAGCGAGTATATTCACTCACCACTAATTAATTTCCTCCACTTTTCTTTAATTTATGTAATGCACCTGTAGAAAAAAAAAACTTTCTCAGTTCAGTTTTGAATACCTTCAAGGGTTTAGTTTTGAAAACTGGGTCTTGATTTTGGAGTTTCTAACATATTTGCTTCTCAAAATCATTTCAAATATGAAATGGTAGTTAGGAAAAAAAATGATTTTGAAAATGATGAAAAAATGTTACTAAACCATTAACACCTCTAAGTTTTTAATGAATTTATTCATAAACAAGATGCTGACAAAGTAGATATATGATAAAGGTTATGTAGTAATTATTTTGTGAAGTCTGTTTTAATGGCATAAACATTCAAAGTTTAAAAATGATTACATTTTTAAAACATAATTTTTAGATTTTCATAAATAAATGCTAATCACTTTGACCTAAACTTACCATAAACAAAAGTATATTATGTCACAAGTACCCGGCCTCAGAATCACTTCGGTATGTTTTATGTCTTAATGATATTTGATGTACCCATACATCATGGCTGGATAGGGGTTCCCGACCAACAGCATTTAGGTACTTCATGGCAATCTTGCATGGCACAGTAGCTGTGCCCACTCAATCACCACCAGAAGTTCTGTTTACGTGATAGCTGAGCCCCGACTCTTACAGCCAGGAGTGGGGCCCACACCACCCCGGACTGTTTAACCCCTTAAATTCTGTGACTATCAATCGCAACATTTAGTTGGCGGGGTCTCCTTCTCCCATCCGCAGAGTGCTTCCACGATGTCATTGAGAGGGTCCGATTGTTGCCATGGCAACCCAAGGTCATAATAATCACTCACGGGTCTAAAGCAAGCCTATGAACCTCCAGCAGATGATTCCCTATAATGAGGCAGATGGAGACACTGTGGATGCTGTCTGGCCTAGAATCCAGGGGTGCCTGTAATTTCAAGCAAGCATAAAAGAGCTGTTGGTCCCAGTTTTGTGTACCTTGAAAAAGAACACACCTAAGCAGAGGCCAGGTGGACTCCAGAGTAACTCTGTTGTCTTATTACAGTGGATGGATACCTCAGTGTATTAATCTAAATGACTATCTTTCAGATAGTTAGATGGAAACCCCAATGTAAGTGCTCAGCGTAGAGCGCAGGATAAATATGATCCAAAATGTTATGTAAAATATTCCTAATTAAAGCTTCAAATCAATCCACAAAAAATAGCAAGTCCTCACTCAGGTACATCATCTGTCAATGGAAATATATGGGGCAGGTTTTCACATTACTGGTAACACAAAACCTCTGGAAAATTGAAATGGCTCCCCCAAAAGAAATTAGGCAAATTCTGTGCTTCCAAATCCAAATGCCCGACCTGCTTTAAGAGTTTAAAAACATAGCAAATTCTACCATTCAATGTCTCCTATTATCCCTTAAAAATTAAAAACTTTAGTACAAAGCATAATTTTAATGGAAAACTTGTAATTTTCCATTGACTCAGACCATTGTTATACAATTCTGTTAATCACCTGAGGGTTAAAAGTGCTAACTACACCCCTAGTTGAATTACTCAAGAGTTGTGGGAGTGTCTTCTGTTTTGGCATGTCAGGGGCACTTCAAATGTGACGCAGCATACACAATCTATGCCAGCCAAAAATGCTAAAAACTCCAAAATTCAATTGGCACTCCTTCCCTTCCGAGCCCTACTTTGTGCCAAAACAGTAGTTTTATACCACATATGGGATATCAAGTTACTCAGGATAATTTACACAACAAATTGCATGCTCCATTTTCTGTAACCCTCGTGAAAATTTAAAGTTTGGAGCTGACGCAACATTTTTGAGTGGAAAAATTTATTTTTTTCATCTTCATTGCTTAATGTTAAAACATTCTGTGAATCAATTTTGGAATCAAGGTGCTCACCACATCTCTAGAGAAGTATCTTGAGGAATGTAGTTTCCAAAATGGGTTCATTTTGGGGAGTTATTTTCCACTCATTAGGGGCTCTGCAAATGCTACATGGTGCCCGCAAGCCATTCCAGTCAATTTTGCACTCCAAAAGTCTATTGGTGCTCCTTCCCTTCCAAGGCCTTTTGTGCACTCAAACAGTAGTTTGCACCACTTCTGGGGGATCAGCATACTCATGAGAAATTGTACAATAAATTTTATGTTCCATTTACTTTTACTCTTGAAAAAATGAGAAATTTGAGTCCGAAGCAACATATTTATGTAAAAAATGTATGTTTTCATTTTCATGGCTCAATGTTATAAAATTCTGTGAAGCCTCTGTGGGTTTGATATAATAACCACACCTCTAAATAAGTTCCTTGAGGAGTGTAGCTTCCAAAATAGGGTCACTTGTGGGGGCTTTCCACTGTTTAGGTACATCAGGGACTCAAAATATAAATTGGCGCCAAGTATCTATTCATCAGTTTTGTACTCCAAAGGTCAAATGGTGTTTCTTCCCTTTTGAGCCCTGATGTGCATCCAAAGAGTTGCTTTACTCCACAAATGAGGTATCTCAGGAGAAATTTGACATCAAACTCTTTGGCGCATTTTCTCCTGTTACCCTTGTGAAAATGCCAAAATTGAAGCTAAAGCAACATTTTTGTGTGAAAAACTAATGTTTTTTTTCTTCCACATTGCTGTAATTCCTGTGAAGCACTGAAGTGTTAATACACTTCGTGAATGTTGTTTTAAGCAATATTAGTGGTGTAGTTTTAAAAATTGTGTCACTTTTGGGTTTGTTCTGTTATATAGGCCACTCAAAGTCACTTCAAATGTGATGTAGTCAAGATAAAAATGGCTTTTGTAAACTTTTATCGAAAAATGAGAAATTGCTGATAAAATTTTTACCCTTACAACTTTCTAACCAAAAAAAAAATGTTTCAAAAAAGATGCAGATATAAAGTATACATGTGATAAATGTTATTTATTAACTATTTAGTTTGATATAACTACCTGTTTTAGGGCATAAAAAATAAATTTGTAAATTCCAAATTTTCTGACAAAACTTTGATATTTTCATAAATAAGCTCAAAAAATATATCAGCCTAAATTTCTCATTGCCATAAAATAAAATAATAAGATGTGTCACAATATAACTTTCTGAAAATCAAAGGGATACAATGAAGTGTTCCAAAGTTATTACCACATAAAACAACACTGATTAAAATTGAAAAATTTGGCCTGTTTAGGAAAGCAAGTACAGGCTCGGGTGGTAAAGGGGTTAAGCATTATAGAGTTATTACCACATATATTTTCCTTTGTTTGGAGAAGATTAATATTAACTGAATGAAGCCCAGAAAGTATGCATAGAGCACCAGACTCTTTTGTTCACAGGTAAGCAAAAATTCTGTCTAACAAAACAAATTCTATAAACACCACTTATTACATACAGTGGGGCAAAAAAGTATTTAGTCAGTCAGCAATAGTGCAAGTTCCACCACTTAAAAAGAGGAGAGGCGTCTGTAATTTACATCATAGGTAGACCTCAACTATGGGAGACAAACTGAGAAAAAAAAATCCAGAAAATCACATTGTCTGTTTTTTTATCATTTTATTTGCATATTATGGTGGAAAATAAGTATTTGGTCAGAAACAAAATTTCATCTCAATACTTTGTAATATATCCTTTGTTGGCAATGACAGAGGTCAAACGTTTTCTGTAAGTCTTCACAAGGTTGCCACACACTGTTGTTGGTATGTTGGCCCATTCCTCCATGCAGATCTCCTCTAGAGCAGTGATGTTTTTGGCTTTTTGCTTGGCAACACGGACTTTCAACTCCCTCCAAAGGTTTTCTATAGGGTTGAGATCTGGAGACTGGCTAGGCCACTCCAGGACCTTGAAATGCTTCTTACGAAGCCACTCCTTCGTTGCCCTGGCGGTGTGCTTTGGACCATTGTCATGTTGAAAGACCCAGCCACGTTTCATCTTCAATGCCCTTGCTGATGGAAGGAGGTTTGCACTCAAAATCTCATGATACATGGCCCCATTCATTCTTTCATGTACCCGGATCAGTCGTCCTGGCCCCTTTGCAGAGAAACAGCCCCAAAGCATGATGTTTCCACCACCATGCTTTACAGTATGTATGGTGTTTGATGGATGCAACTCAGTATTCTTTTTCCTCCAAACACGACAAGTTGTGTTTCTACCAAACAGTTCCAGTTTGGTTTCATCAGACCATGGGACATTCTCCCAAAACTCCTCTGGATCATCCAAATGCTCTCTAGCAAACTTCAGATGGGCCCGGACATGTACTGGCTTAAGCAGTGGGACACGTCTGGCACTGCAGGATCTGAGTCCATGGTGGCGTAGTGTGTTACTTATGGTAGGCCTTGTTACATTGGTCCCAGCTCTCTGCAGTTCATTCACTAGGTTCCCCCGCGTGGTTCTGGGATTTTTGCTCACCGTTCTTGTGATCATTCTGACCCCACGGGGTGGGATTTTGCGTGGAGCCCCAGATCGAGGGAGATTATCAGTGGTCTTGAATGTCTTCCATTTTCTAATTATTGCTCCCACTGTTGATTTCTTCACTCCAAGCTGGTTGGCTATTGCAGATTCAGTCTTCCCAGCCTGGTGCAGGGCTACAATTTTGTTTCTGGTGTCCTTTGACAGCTCTTTGGTCTTCACCATAGTGGAGTTTGGAGTCAGACTGTTTGAGGGTGTGCACAGGTGTCTTTTTATACTGCTAACAAGTTTAAACAGGTGCCATTACTACAGGTAATGAGTGGAGGAAAGAGGAGACTCTTAAAGAAGAAGTTACAGGTCTGTGAGAGCCAGAAATCTTGATTGTTTGTTTCTGACCAAATACTTATTTTCCACCATAATATGCAAAAAAAATGATAAAAAAACAGACAATGTGATTTTCTGGATTTTTTTTTCTCAGTTTGTCTCCCATAGTTGAGGTCTACCTATGATGTAAATTACAGACGCCTCTCATCTTTTTAAGTGGTGGAACTTGCACTATTGCTGACTGACTAAATACTTTTTTGCCCCACTGTATGTATATATATATATATGCCTTTATATATGCCTTTTGCTTTTTATTTTTCACTCTCTTTATAATACACCTAATTCTTGCTCAATTTTATTTTGCAGTTACATTTGGCAGATCCCATTAACTATAGCAGTAGGAAATAGCACCCACATTGCCCCCCAGACAATTTTATGGGTGTCCAACAAATCAGGTAAGAACATATCTCAGTGACTGCAGATAAGATTATATAAATATTGTATTTTCAAACAGTGTCTGAATGAGCGTTGTATGTTTGGCACTTTCCAGATAAATTGTAAATGAACAGTATTTTTTATTAGGATTAAAGTGGTGTCTGAGACTTAAAAAATTATGACCCTTCAATAGAATATGCCATCAACATGAGATTGGAGAGAGTTCAACATCCAAAGAGAGCCAAGAAATGTATAGGCTGTGTTGCTTCACCCCATGCATCACTTTATAAAGTTTAGTTTTCATTAAAAAAAAATCTATTAAAGGCATTGTATAGTTTTTCTGATTCGTGTTTAGGTCCAGAAATCCTCAAAGATCAGTCTGCTCTGGTACGGTAAAAGACCCATACACTTACTATTGTGCCCGTACACCTCTGTGCACTCAGCTCATGCAGTAGTTGCGCACTTCAGAGCAGTGTTTTAACAAGATCGGTGGAAGTAAGGCTAGGTTCACATTGCGTTAGGGCAATCTGTTTAGCGCTAGCGGATTGCGCTAACGCAATGTATTTGTAGGGGCCGCACTTAGGGGTCGCGTTAACGTCCCCGCTAGTGCAGATCCCCGATCTGCGAGAGCGGGGAACGGACCTCGGGCACGCCGCGGACGCTGCAAGCAGCGTCCGAGGCGCGCTACAAAAGAATGGCATATCGCTAGCGCGAGCTGAAAAAGGCACCCGCTAGCGATGCGCTGCAGGCGAAATTTACATTGCTGTCAATGGGTGGGCTAACGGACCCGTTGCACAGCGTTAATTGCGACATTTTCACCGTGCAACGCTGTCCGTTAGTTACCACCCACTAACGCAATGTGAACCTAGCCTAATAGGTTCTGGACCTCCAACTACCTTCAATACTATGTAGTTGTAATATATAAAACTTTTAAAAAATGACAGTTAAACTTTTAGCTTTTATTTTCAAGTTTCACACAGCTATGCAGAATTGATCCAGAGTAAAGCAAAAACCCATTTTAAGCAGATCACGATTTCCTCAATATTTATGGAAATTAGAATAAATCTTTGCAGGAATCAAAGAAATGCATCAAATTTCTTCATTTTCTAAAACATAATATGGCAGGGAGTTCCAAAGTTTTACTACTTACAAGTTGCTTCATCAAAGAGGTAGCCTACTTTCCTTTTTAAAAAGTGCTCTGATTCAGTCAGCATATTCTAAATCAAATAGTGGCAAAAATTGTTCATATCATTCCACAAGTGATGTGACTAGATATTTCCATTATATAGATGCAACTATGTTCTTCTTTATTAACATCTACGTCTTCTTTGATGCATCACTTTAAAGATGAGGGGATCTTTTAAAAATTGAAATTACTGACTTCAGCATAGTATCTTAAATAATTGATTTGTGGTGTATCGTATTACTAAAAAGCCTCTAATTGACTGGAAAAGATGTGTATACCATTCTGAGTTCTCCTTTGAGATTAGTGAACCACTTTTGAGCTTTATAAAGCAAACACATTGTTTTTAAGTGTCAAGTAACCTCAACCTATATGGCCAGTGGAAAACAAATGATAAGCAGTGATAATGAGCAGATTATTTACAAAACTGATGTCTCTGACTTTTTAGCCTATTTATACTGTATACACAGTCTAAAAATTATTTCTTATTGTTGCTGTGCTGTTTATTTTTACACAGACGGTGCAAGCAGAAAAAGGTGTGGCATTTTTTCACAGTGGAGGAGAAAAATTATACCTGTTTGGGGATTATCAATAGTTTAACACATGGTTAAATGAAAAATCATTAGCTTTTTCACATGCAGTCCAAAATGCATCCATTTAATTATGGAGATAAAAAATGGTCTGTTGTTTTGAAAGTGAAGAATATATTGCTTCTGATTTATGCTGAATACTGTAAATCAACAGACGTTGAGGAGACATTTATAAAAGTTTTCTTTTCAGTAATTTACTGGACATCAGTGACAGTAATCTCCAAAGTCATACATGTTTTAGGCTTTAACCCCTTAGTGACAAAGCCAATTTTTACAATTCTGATCACTGTCAATTTATGAAGTTATAGCTCTAGAACGCTTCAATGTATCCCACTGTTTCTGAGATGTTTTTTTCGTGACATATTGTACTTCATGTTAGTGGTAGTGATGAGTGAGTGTACTCGTTGCTTGGGTTTACCCGAGCACGCTAGGGGGGCCTCCGAGTATTTGTTAGTGCTCGGAGATTTAGTTTTCATCACCACAGCTGAATGATTTACATCTACTACCCAGCCTGAGTACATGTGGGGGTTGCCTGGAAAACCCGAGCAGCAATTACACTCACTCATCACTAGTTAGTGGTAACATTTCATTGATATAACTTGCAATTATTTATGAAAAAAGTGTACATTTGTCAAAAATTTCGAAAATTTTGCAATTTTCAAACTTTTATTTTTTGTACCCTTAAATAAGAGAGTGGTGTCACACAAAATAGTTAAAGGGGTTGTCCACTACTTTCAATTAACCCCCAATGTATCCCCCCAGGGCCCCTAATGAATTGTGTATATACCTTCTGTTGCCGTTTTTGCCTGTGAGTGGCGCTATGCTGGTGGCTGAGTCCGGGTCACGTGACCCCCAGGCTGCAGCCACCACTTATTTCCGCTGACGTCACATCAATTTCCAGACTCTGGAAATTGACGTGACGTCATGAGCAGGCGTGACCCAGCCTCACAGTCAGCAGTCATTCATTAAGAGTGACTGGGCTGTGGGCAGCGCTGGGGGCTGCAGGGCTGTGCTGGGGGCAGGCAGGTCTAGGCAGGGATGTGTGGGCACCAGGGTCTGTGTGCCGGTGCCAGGATGTGCGGGCAGTGCTGGGGTCTGGTCCGGGGGTGGTCATTGGTGTGTGTGTGTCTCTGTGTGCAGGCATCATCTGATGGGACTACAAGTCCCATCAGGCTCTGCCTGCTACAGTGACAGTGAGTGACAAATTAGCCAATGATGGGACAGTAGTAGTCCCATCATCCGGCTAATGTGTTGAATGTAAAAAAAACACATACACACATATACAGTACATACAACATATACCATGCGGCATGCAACATACGACATGCAACATGTGATGACATGTGGTGACATGCGACGACATGCGACATGCACCATGTGACATGCGATGACATGCGACATGCAACATGCGACATGCTACATATGACATGTGACATGCAACATGCGATGACATGCGACGTGCAGCATGCGACATGCGATGACATGCGACATGCGACAACATGCAAAATGTAACATACGACATGCAACATGAGACATTCAGCATGCGACATGCGATGACATGCACCATGCGGAAACATGCGCCATGTGACAGCATGTGACATACGATGGCATGCACCATACGACATGCGATGACTTGCGACATGCAGCATGCGACAACATGCAACATGCAACAACATGTGACATGCACTATGCGATGACATGTGACATGCACCATGCGATGACATGCAGCATGCAACATGCGACAACATGTGACATGCGACATGCAACATACGACGACATGCAACATGCGACAACATGCTACATACAACATGTGATGACATGCGACATGCAGCATGCGACATGTGATGACATGCAACATGCAGCATGCGACATGCGATGACATGCGACATGCAACATGCGATGACATGCAACATACGACATGCAACATGCGATGACATGCAGCATGTATCATGCAATGACATGCGACATGCAATTACATGCAACATTCGATGACATGCGACATGCAACATGCCACATGCAACATGCCACATACAGTATATACATACAGTACATACATACAACATACATATAGACATACAGTACATATAACATAGAGTACATACTCACCATCACTTGTCACCTTTATCCCCGAAGCCAGTGTCACCTGTAACAAATATTAAAATAATAAACAAACAATATACTCCCTGATCTGCAGATATCCAATTAAAATGAGTGTCCCATGACGATCTCCCGTGGAGAGCAGCAGCATCAGCTGATGCGACCGCTCTCCAGGGGCTCCAGGAATACAATGATGGAAGGTATCCTTCCACAATGTATTCCTCACAATGTATTCCTATGCATCTGTGAGAAAATAGTCCCTAGTCTCACTTTTTGGCATTGCTGTGTGAGAAATTTTCCCAGGCAGCAATTGCCATAAAGTGAGACTCAGAGGTTACTATAGTTCAGTGATGCACTGCAAGAGCCATTGTCTCCTGTCAGTGTGTCACTGAGAGTCCTATAGAGCAGTGACATCACCTGATGTCACTGTTCTATAGGGGACATCGTCGTGGGACACTCGTTATTAATTGGACTATGGCGGACAGGTAGTTTACGGTTTATTATTTTACTTTTTTGCAGGCGCTGAAGTATGGTAAGTATGGTTAAATGAAGAATATTAAAATACTTTTTCCTGGCTGTGTTTTTTTTAACTCTTTCAATACTATAGGATTAATAATGGATAGGTGTCTTATTGACGCCTCTCCATTATTAATCTGGCTTAATGTCAACTTACAATAGCAAGGTGACATTAACCCCTTATTACCCCATATCCCACCGCTACAGGGGAGTGGGAAGAGAAAGGCTAAGTGCCAGAATTGGCGCATATTACAGATGCGCCATTTCTGGGGCGGCTGCGGACTGGTATTTGTAGCCGGGGGGGCCAATATCCATGGCCCCTCTCTAGGCTATGAATATCATCCCATAGCTGTCTGCGTAGCCTTTCTGGCTATAAAATATAGGGGGACCCCACATAATTTTTTTTGGGTCCCCCTATTTTAATAGCCAGTAAAGGCTACGCAGACAGCTGCAGGTTGATATTCATAGCAGGCTACAAATATTGGCCCCCGGCCATCGGCTTTCCCCCTCTAGTGCAGAAAATTGTGCAGGAGCCCACGCCGTTTTTTTTTTTCTTTTTTTTAACTGAAACATATTGTTCATTAATCCCTTTCTGCCAGCTGACGGAATAGTACGTCAGCTGGCAGTATCTCCCGCTTTGAGGTGGGCTTCGGCGGTGAGCCCACTTCAAAGCCGCAACATGTCAGCTGTTTTCAATACATCAAAAAATGTTTACATGATCGCTAAACGGCGTAGCCAGAAAAAAAATCAAAAGCCAAAATTATGGTTTTTATGGTCGCTGCAGCATTGCATTAAAATACAATTACGGGCAATCAAAAGAACGTATCTGCACAAAAGTGGTATCAATAAAAACATCAGCTTGGCACGCAAAAAATTAGCCCTCACCTGACCCGATATCTCAGAAAATATAGACGCTACAGGTATCGCAAAATGGCGCAATTATTTTATTTATTTTTAGCAAAGTTTGGAATGTTTTTTCATTGCTTAGATAAAAAATAACCTAGACGTGTTTGGTGTCTATGAACTCGTAATGACCTGCAGAATCATAATGGCAGTTCAGTTTTATGCTGTGTGCACACATTGCAGATTTGGGTGCAGAACTTTCTGCACAAAATCTGCATCTCCTTGCAGAAAACGAAGCTGCATTTTTACTGCATTTTTTTCACGGTTTTTGCGTGGTTTTGATGCCGATTTTTTGTGTGGTTTTGCTGCAGCTCTTGGTGCGGTTTTTCGTGTGTTTTTACGTGGTTTTGATTCAGTTTTTTTATGCTTTTTATGCAGTTTTTGATGAAGTTTTCATGCATTTTTGATGCATTTTTTAGTGCGTTTTTCATGCAGTTTTGATGCAATTTTTGGTTCAGTTTTGATGCAGTTTTTGGTGAGGTTTTGATGCAGTTTTTTGTGCAGTTTTGATGCGTTTTTGGTGCAGTTTTGATGCAGTTTTCTAGTGCGTTTTTCATGCAGTTTTTGGTGCAGTTTTGATGCAGGTTTTGGTGCAGTTTTGATGCAGTTTTTGGTGCAGTTTTGATGCCTTTTTGATGCAGTTTTTGGTGTGGTTTTGATGCTGTTTTTGGTACAGTTTTCTTGTGTTTTTGATGCAGTATTTGGTGCGATTTTGATGCATTTTTTGGTGCGGTTTTGATGCAGTTTTGGTGCAGTTTTTGGTGCAGTTTTGATGCAGTTTTTGGTGCAGTTTTGATGCGTTTTTGATGCAGTTTTGATGCATTTTGGTACAGGTTTTAGTGCATTTTTTGCACAATTTTGATGCATTTGTTTTTAAAAAAATTGGTGCGGTTTTTGCATGGTTTTTGTGCTTTTTTGTATGCATTTTTGAAAGCTAAATAAAGATATATTATTGAACAAAAAAAAGATTTGTGATGTCATTATTGTCCAACCTCCTCTTTTACATTTGTCCAACCCACACTCAATTACACACAGATAGACAGATAAATGATAGATGAAATGGATAGACAGATCTACATATAGATGGATCTATAGATGCATACATCTATCTACTTGCAACGGTTTGCAACGGCCCCGTACCAACGGAAGTGTGAAAGTAGCCTTACATCCAAATTAGCTGCAGATTGGATGCTGCATACTTGAAGTCCCATCGGATGATGCCTGCATGCACACCCCAAAAGACCCCCAACAGACACACCCGAAGAGTCCCGCACACACCAGAACAGCCCACAGACCCCACCCACACACATACATGCACAAGTCACCGCCCACACACTTCCCTCCTCCCGAACTGCAATGTTTCTTTTTTTAATCTGCAGTTTTGCTGCGGATGTGCCCGACTCAATGAAAGTCTAAGGCCGGAGTCACACTACAGTGAGATACGGCCGAGTCTCGCAGGTTAAAAACAAGCTCTGGTATCGGCACTCCGGAACGGAGCGTGCAGCTCCATGTATTGCTAGGCGGCTGCACACTCCGCTCTGGAGTGCCGTTGCCAGAGCTTGGTTTTAACCTATGAGACTCGGCCGTATCTCACTGTGTGTGATCCCGGCCTAAGGGTGCAGAAACGGTGCAGTTCGGCACAAAAGAAGTGCACAACAAGTCTGCGGCTCCCATAGACTTACATTGGTTGTGCACTACACTGTGGATTTGATGCAATTCTGTACAGCAAAAAACCCTGCGGATCTCCAATCAAATAGGCAACATGTGCACACAGCCTTAGCATCTAGTGAACCTAGCAAAAAAGCCAAGCAAAAAACAAGTGTGGGATTGCACTTTTTTTGCAATTTCATCGCACTTTGAATTTTTTTCAACATTTTCTGTTACACGACATGGTAAAACCAATGATGTCATTCAAAAGTAGAACTTGTCCCGCAAAAGATAAGCCCCCACATGGCCATATTGATGAAAAAATTATGGCTCTGGAAAGAAGGGGAGCAATAAACCAAAAAAGCTCCAGGGGTGAAGGGGTTTAGAAACATGGATATGGACATATCTATGTAAATAGACATAGATATATAGATATATCTCTGTATCTATCTATCCATCCCATATCTATCTATCTATCTATTATCTATCTATCCATCTATCTATGTGTAATGGAGTGTGGGTTGGACAAATGTAAAAGAGGAAGTTGGACAGAAATGACATCACAAATCTTTTTGAAGCTAGAGGAGGGAGAGGAGGGAGGGGTTGGGGTGTGTTTTGGAGTGGGTGTGGTTGGTTCGTGCTTAGTGGCCAGTGCAATGCATCATGGAACTTGTAGTATTAGAGCACAATAACTCAGGAGAAAGGAAGTTGCCGATTAACCCCATGAGAGCTGGATCCAGCACTGAAGATGTGCTGCTACACGATGATAAAAGGTAATATTGCTAAAATAAACACAGTGGATGTTGTCAGTGGCACATAATAGCAAGATTTATGAAAAAAAAATATTGTAGTGAACAACTTCTTTAATAAATAACATTTTCCACATGTCAGCTTTACATCAGTACAATTTTGGAAAAACATATATTTTTTTTTGCTAGGACATGATAAGGGTTAAAATATGACAAACGATTTCTCATTTTTCCAGCAAAATTTGCAAAATCATTTTTTTAGGGACCACCTCACATTTGAAGTGAGTTTGAGGGATCAATACAATAGAAAATATCCAAAAGTGACATCATTCGAAAATCTGTAATCGTCAAGGTGCGCAAAACCATATTTAAGAAGTTTATTAACCCTTCAGGTGCTTCACAGGAACTAAAGCAATGTGAAAGGAAAAAATGAACATTTTACTTTTTTCACAAAAATATACTTTGGAATCAATTTTTTTTTTACAAGGGTATCATGAGAAAATAGACCATAAAATTTGTTGAGCAATTTCTCCTGAGTATGCCAATACCCCAGGGGTAAGCCACTGTTTGGGTGCATGTCATGGCTCAGAAGGGAGGGAGCACCATTTGGCTTTTTGAATGCAAAATTATCTGGAATCAATGGTGGTGCCATGTTGCATTTGGAGACTCCCTGATGTACCTAAACAGTGGAACCCCCAATTCTCACTCCAATCCTAACCCCAACACACCCCTAACCCTAATCCCAACCCTAACCATAACCTTCACCACAACCCTAACCCCAACACACCCCCAACCCTAATCCCAATGATTACCATAACCCTAACCACAAACCTAACCCTAACACACCCCTAACCCTAATCCCAACCCTAACTGTAATCCCAACCATAACCACAACCCTAACCCTAGCCCAACCCTAACTTTAGCCCAGCCCTAACTTTAGCCCAACTCTAAATTTGGCCCAACCCTAACCCTAGCCCAACCCTAAATTTAGCCCAACCCTAACCTTAGCCCAATCCTAACCTTAGCCCAACCCTAACCCTTGCCCAACTCTAACCCTAACTTTAGTCCAACCTTAACTTTAGCTCAACCCTCACTTTGACCCAACTCTAACCCTAATGAAAAAATGGAAATAAATACATTTTTTATGTTATTAATTTTACCTCACTAAAGGGGTGATAAAGATTTTTTATTTACTATGTTTTTATTTTGAACACTGTGATAGTGTCTATCACAATGATCAAAATGAATCAATAGGAAAAATTTCCTTTTGTTGCCGGGTGACGGCTGGCAAATCTCAGCAGGCGCACTGCGCATGCACCTGACATTTCCTTCCAGGGAGAAAAGACACCGCTGGCAGTGAGACTTAATGGGGGCATGCAGGAACACCAGAGGGGATCAGGGGACCCTATTTCTCTCTCCTCTGATGTGCAATGTTAAATGGGAAATCTGACCTTTTTTGCGGTCACAACACTGGGTTCGGTAAAAACCAACCCGAATCATGTTCTCTGGGGTGTTGGCTACTCCTGGTAGCCGAGACTTCAGAGAAATTCCTGATGCTGGGGGGCGCTATTCACCTATTTCTCACTGCCATTAAAAAGCGGCACTGAGGTGTAAGTACCCTAAGATGCCACCATTAAAAGGCATATCGGCGGTGGTTAAGTGTTAAGAGTGCAATATTGGACTCTGTCAAGGTCTTAATATACAGCTCTGGCAAAAATTAAGAGTGCACTGCAAAATTTTCAGTTTGATTTTTCTCTTTATAGGTATAATTTTGAGTAAAATGCAAATTGTTCTTTTATTCTATGAACTACTGACAACATGTCTACGAAGTTCCAAGCAATAAATTTTGTATTTGCTTTCTGAAAATGAGAAATGGTCAAAATAACAAAAAAAATCTATTGCTTGCAGACCTCAAATAATAATAAATATTAAATAATCATCTACAAACAAAAATACTAATGTTTTAACTCAGGAACAGTTCAGAAATCAATATTTTGTGGAGTAATCATGATTTTAAAATCACAGCTTACATGCGTCTTGGCATGCTTTCCACCAGTCTTTCACACTGCTTTTGGGTGACCTTATGCCACTCCTGGTACAAAAATGTAAGCAGTTCTTCATTGTTTGATGGCTGGTGACTATCTATTATCCTCTTGATTACATTCCAGAGGTTTTCAATGGGGTTCAGGTCTAGAGATTGGGCTGCCCATGACAGGGCTTTGATGTGGTGGTCTTTAAATTTTTGCCAGAGCTGTGTATATATATATATATATATATATATATATATATATATATATATATACACACACACACACATATATAAATATGTATATACACCCACTGCTCAAAAAATAAAGGGAATGCTTTAAAAACAAAGTATAACTCCAAGCAAATCAAATTTCTGTGAAACCAAACTGTCCATTTAGGAAGCAACACTGTTTGACAATCAATTTCACATGCTGTTGTGCAAATGGAATGGACAACAGATAGAAATTAATGGCAATTATCAATACACACTCAATAAAGGAGTAGCTCGGCAGATGGGGACCACAGACCACATCTCAGTACCAAAGCTTTCTGGCTCATCCAGGATGGCAAATCAATGCAAGCTGTGGCAAGAACGTTTGCTGTGTCCATCAGCGTAGTGTCCAGAGGCTGGAGGCGCTACCAGGAGACAGGCCAGTACACCATGAGACATGGAGGGGGCAATAGGAAGGCAATAACCCAGCAGCAAAACCGCTACCTCAGCCTTTGTGCAAAGAGGAACAACAGGAGCACTGCCAGAGCCCTGCAAAATGACCTCCAGTAGGCCACAAATGTGCATGTGTCTGCTAAAATGGTTAGAAACCGACTACATGAGGATGGTCTGCTGTTGTGAATTTACTTTTTGGCTCCCTCTAGTGGCTACTAGGGATTTGACTCTGGGTATGTCTGTCATTCCTTTTATGCTCACCTGGGTCGTTAGGTCAGGGGTGTTGCTATATAAGCTCCCTGGACCTTCAGTTCTATGCCTGGCAACGTTGATATCAGAGCTAATCTGTAGTGCTCTTGTCCACTGATTCTGGTTCCTGCTTCATTAAGCTAAGTCTGTTTTTTTGCTTTTTGCAATTTGTTTTTGTTTGCTATTTTTGTCCAGCTTGTATATAGTCTGTATCCTGACCTTGCTGGAAGCTCTAGGGCGGCTGGTGTTCTCCCCCCGGGCCGTTAGACGGTTCGGGGGTTCTTGAATCTCCAGCGTGGATTTTTTTGATAGGGTTTTTGTTGACCATATAAGTTATCTTACTATATTCTGCTATTAGTAAGTGGGCCTCTCTGTGCTAAACCTAGTTCATCTCTGTGTTTGTCATTTCCTCTTACCTCACCGTTATTATTTGTGGGGGGCTCGTATCCTACTTTTGGGGTCCTGTTATGACCCCAATGGCGAGGGTCTCAGAGGAACGTGGAAGTCTGCAGAATACAAAAATCCAGCTCATAGGGCAGTGGTAACTGGGTTGACCATATATCTACTCCAAACGCCAACACTAGAAGTAGCCGGGGATCATTCCTACGTTGATTCTAGATGACACGCGCCAGCCGGAGAATCTAGCTACCCCTAGTAGAGGAAAACAAAGACCTTTCTTGCCTCCAGAGAAGGGGACCCCAAAGCTGGATAGAAGCCCCCCACAAATAATGACGGTGAGGTAAGAGGAAATGACAAACACAGAAATGAACCAGGTTTAGCACAGAGAGGCCCGCTTACTGATAGCAGAATAAAGAAAGGTAACTTATATGGTCAACAAAAACCCTATCAAAATCCACACTGGAAATTCAAGAACCCCCGAACCGTCTAACGGTCCGGGGGGAGAACACCAGCCCCCTAGAGCTTCCAGCAAAGGTCAGGATGTAGATATGGAACAAGCTGGACAAAAATACAAAACCAAAACAAATAGCAAAAAGCAAAAGGCAGACTTAGCTGATATAACTGGAACCAGGATCAGTAGACAAGAGCACAGCAGACTAGCTCTGATAACTACGTTGCCAGGCATTGAACTGAAGGTCCAGGGAGCTTATATAGCAACACCCCTAACTAACGACCCAGGTGCGGATAAAAGGAATGACAGAAAAACCAGAGTCAAAAAACTAGTAACCACTAGAGGGAGCAAAAAGCAAATTCACAACAGTACCCCCCCCTTAGTGAGGGGTCACCGAACCCTCACCACGACCACCAGGGCGATCAGGATGAGCGGCATGAAAGGCACGAACTAAATCAGCCGCATGAACATCAGAGGCGACCACCCAGGAATTATCCTCCTGACCATAGCCCTTCCACTTGACCAGGTACTGAAGCCTCCGCCTGGAGAGGTGAGAATCCAAGATCTTCTCCACCACGTACTCCAACTCGCCCTCAACCAACACCGGAGCAGGAGGCTCAGCAGAAGGAACTACAGGCACAATGTACCGCCGCAACAAGGACCTATGAAATACATTGTGAATAGCAAACGACACAGGAAGATCCAGACGAAAAGATACAGGATTAAGGATTTCCAATATCTTGTAAGGCCCAATAAAACGAGGTTTAAATTTGGGAGAGGAGACCTTCATAGGAACAAAGCGGGAAGAAAGCCATACCAAATCCCCAACGCGTAGTCGGGGACCCACACCGCGGCGGCGGTTGGCAAAGCGCTGAGCCTTCTCCTGTGACAACTTCAAGTTGTCCACCACATGATTCCAGATCTGCTGCAACCTATCCACCACAGAATCCACCCCAGGACAGTCAGAAGGCTCCACATGACCCGAAGAAAAGCGAGGATGGAAACCAGAGTTGCAGAAAAAAGGCGAAACCAAGGTGGCGGAACTAGCCCGATTATTAAGGGCAAACTCAGCCAACGGCAAGAATGTCACCCAATCGTCCTGATCAGCAGAGACAAAACACCTCAAATAAGCCTCCAAAGTCTGATTGGTTCGCTCCGTCTGTCCATTAGTCTGAGGATGGAAAGCAGACGAAAACGACAAATCAATGCCCATCCTACTACAAAAGGATCGCCAGAACCTGGAAACGAACTGGGATCCTCTGTCTGACACAATATTCTCAGGGATGCCGTGCAAACGAACCATGTTCTGGAAAAACACAGGAACCAGATCGGAAGAGGAAGGCAGCTTAGGCAAAGGAACCAAATGGACCATCTTGGAGAAGCGATCACATATCACCCAGATAACGGACATGCCCTGAGATAGCGGAAGATCAGAAATGAAATCCATGGAGATATGTGTCCAAGGTCTCTTCGGGACAGGCAAGGGCAAGAGCAAACCACTGGCACGAGAACAGCAAGGCTTAGCTCGAGCACAAGTCCCACAGGACTGCACAAATGACCGCACATCCCTTGACAAGGAAGGCCACCAAAAGGACCTGGCCACCAGATCTCTGGTGCCAAAAATTCCCGGGTGACCTGCCAACACCGAGGAATGAACCTCGGAAATGACTCTGCTGGTCCACTTATCCGGGACAAACAGTCTGTCAGGTGGACAAGACTCAGGCCTATCAGCCTGAAATCTCTGCAACACACGTCGCAGATCCGGAGAAATAGCTGACAAGATAACTCCATCCTTAAGAATACCAACAGGATCAGCGACTCCAGGAGCATCAGGCACAAAGCTCCTAGAAAGAGCATCGGCCTTCACATTCTTTGAACCTGGTAAATACGAGACAACAAAATCAAAGCGGGAGAAAAACAATGACCAGCGGGCCTGTCTCGGATTAAGGCGTTTAGCAGACTCGAGATACATCAGATTTTTGTGATCAGTCAAGACCACCACACGATGCTTAGCACCCTCGAGCCAATGACGCCACTCCTCAAATGCCCATTTCATGGCCAACAACTCCCGATTGCCCACATCATAATTTCGCTCGGCAGGCGAAAACTTCCTAGAGAAAAAGGCACAAGGTTTCATAACAGAGCAACCAGGGCCTCTCTGCGACAAAACGGCCCCTGCCCCAATCTCCGAAGCATCCACCTCAACCTGAAAGGGAAGTGAGACGTCAGGCTGGCACAAAACAGGCGCCGAAGTAAACCGGCGTTTCAACTCCTGGAAAGCCTCCACGGCAGCAGGAGCCCAGTTAGCTACATCGGAGCCCTTCTTGGTCATATCCGTCAAAGGTTTCACAATGCTAGAAAAATTAGCGATAAAACGACGGTAGAAGTTAGCGAAGCCCAAGAACTTCTGAAGACTCTTAACTGACGAGGGCTGAGTCCAATCAAGAATAGCTCGGACCTTGACTGGGTCCATCTCCACAGCAGAAGGGGAAAAAATGAACCCCAAAAAGGGAACCTTCTGAACACCAAAGAGACACTTTGAGCCCTTGACAAACAAAGAATTTTCACGCAAAATTTTAAAGACCAACCTGACCTGCTCCACATGCGAATCCCAATTATCAGAAAAAACCAAAATATCATCCAGATAAACAATCAAAAATTTATCCAGATACTTCCGGAAAATGTCATGCATAAAGGACTGAAAAACTGAAGGCGCATTGGAGAGCCCAAAAGGCATCACCAAGTACTCAAAATGACCTTCGGGCGTATTGAATGCGGTTTTCCATTCATCACCTTGCTTAATGCGCACAAGGTTGTACGCACCACGAAGGTCTATCTTGGTGAACCACTTGGCACCTTTAATCCGGGCAAACAAGTCAGACAACAGCGGTAAAGGATACTGAAATTTGACAGTGATCTTATTTAAAAGCCGATAATCAATACAAGGTCTCAAAGATCCGTCCTTTTTTGCCACAAAAAAGAATCCTGCACCAAGAGGGGAAGAAGACGGACGAATATGTCCTTTCTCCAGAGACTCCTTGATATATGAACGCATAGCGGTATGTTCAGGTACCGACAGATTAAACAGTCTTCCCTTAGGAAATTTACTGCCTGGGATCAAATCTATAGCACAGTCACAGTCCCTATGAGGAGCAGTGCACTGGACTCAGACTCACTGAAGACATCCTGATAATCAGACAAATACTCCGGAACTTCCGAAGGCGTAGAAGAAGCAATAGACACAGGCAGGGAATCCCCATGAATACCACGACAGCCCCAACTTGAGACTGACATAGCCTTCCAGTCCAGGACTGGATTATGGGTCTGTAACCATGGCAGCCCTAAAACAACCAAATCATGCATTTTATGTAAAACCAGGAAACGTATCACCTCGCGGTGTTCAGGAGTCATGCACATGGTAACCTGTGTCCAATACTGCGGTTTATTTGCTGCCAATGGTGTAGCATCAATACCCCTAAGAGGAATAGGATTTTCTAATGGTTCAAGAGTAAAACCACAGCGCTTAGCAAATGAGAGATCCATGAGACTCAGGGCAGCACCTGAATCTACAAACGCCATGACAGGATAAGATGACAGTGAGCAAATCAAAGTTACAGACAGAATAAATTTAGGTTGCAAATTACCAACGGTGACAGGACTAACAACCTTAGCTATACGTTTAGAGCATGCTGAGATAACATGTGTAGAATCACCACAGTAGTAGCACAAGCCATTCCGGCGTCTATGAATTTTCCGCTCATTTCTAGTCAGGATTCTATCACATTGCATTAAATCAGGTGTCTGTTCAGACAACACCATGAGGGAATTTGCGGTTTTTCTATCACATTGCACCGAATTAGGTGTCTGTTCAGACAACACCATGAGGGAATTTGCGGTTTTGCGCTCCCGCAACCGCCGGTCAATTTGAATAGCCAGGGACATGGTATCATTCAGACCTGTGGGAATGGGAAAACCCACCATAACATTCTTAATGGCTTCAGAAAGGCCATTTCTAAAATTAGCGGCCAGTGCACACTCGTTCCAATGTGTCAGCACGGACCATTTCCGAAATTTTTGGCAATACACTTCAGCCTCGTCCTGCCCCTGAGACATAGCCAGCAAGGCCTTTTCTGCCTGAATCTCAAGATTGGGTTCCTCATAAAGTAAACCGAGCGCCAGAAAAAACGCATCAAGATCAGCCAATGCCGGATCTCCTGGTGCCAGCGAAAAAGCCCAATCCTGAGGGTCGCCCCGTAAGAACGAAATAACAATTTTTACTTGCTGAGCAGAATCTCCAGATGAACAGGGTCTCAGGGACAAAAACAATTTACAATTATTCACGAAATTCCTAAACTTAAACCTGTCTCCGGAAAACAGTTCAGGAATCGGTATTTTAGGTTCTGACATAGGATTTCTGATAACATAGTCTTGTATGCCCTGCACACGAGTAGCCAGCTGGTCCACACTTGTAATCAAGGTCTGGACATTCATGTCTGCAGCAAGCATAGCCACTCTGAGGTAAAGGGGAAAAAGAAAAAAAAAACTCAGAATCTTCTTTCTTATAATCCCTCTTCTGCAATGCATTAAACATTTAATACTGGCCTGGCAAACTGTTATGACCCCAATGGCGAGGGTCTCAGAGGAACGTGGAAGTCTGCAGAATACAAAAATCCAGCTCATAGGGCAGTGGTAACTGGGTTGACCATATATCTACTCCAAACGCCAACACTAGAAGTAGCCGGGGATCATTCCTACGTTGATTCTAGATGACACGCGCCAGCCGGAGAATCTAGCTACCCCTAGTAGAGGAAAACAAAGACCTTTCTTGCCTCCAGAGAAGGGGACCCCAAAGCTGGATAGAAGCCCCCCACAAATAATGACGGTGAGGTAAGAGGAAATGACAAACACAGAAATGAACCAGGTTTAGCACAGAGAGGCCCGCTTACTGATAGCAGAATAAAGAAAGGTAACTTATATGGTCAACAAAAACCCTATCAAAATCCACACTGGAAATTCAAGAACCCCCGAACCGTCTAACGGTCCGGGGGGAGAACACCAGCCCCCTAGAGCTTCCAGCAAAGGTCAGGATGTAGATATGGAACAAGCTGGACAAAAATACAAAACCAAAACAAATAGCAAAAAGCAAAAGGCAGACTTAGCTGATATAACTGGAACCAGGATCAGTAGACAAGAGCACAGCAGACTAGCTCTGATAACTACGTTGCCAGGCATTGAACTGAAGGTCCAGGGAGCTTATATAGCAACACCCCTAACTAACGACCCAGGTGCGGATAAAAGGAATGACAGAAAAACCAGAGTCAAAAAACTAGTAACCACTAGAGGGAGCAAAAAGCAAATTCACAACAGGGTCCTTTCTCTGGAGGCAAGAGAGGTCTTTGTTTTCCTCTTCTAGGGGTAGTTAGCTCTCCGGCTGGCGCGAGACATCTAGCGATCAACGTAGGCATGTTCCCCGGCTACTTCTAGGGTTGGCGTTAGGAGTAGATATATGGTCAACCCAGTTACCACTGCCCTATGAGCTGGATTTTTGTACTTCGCAGACTTGCTGATATCTCTGAGACCCTCGCCATTGGGGTCATAACAGTTTGCCAGGCCAGTATTAAATGTTAAATGCATTGCAGAAGTGGGATTATAAGAAAGAAAGCTCTGAGGTTTTTTTTCTCTCTCTCATTTTTTTTTCTTTTCCCCTTTACCTCTGAGTGGCTTGTGATTGCTGCAGACATGAATGTCCAGACCTTGATTACAAGTGTGGACCAGCTTGCTGCTCGTGTGCAGGGCATACAAGATTATGTTACCAGAAATCCTATGTTAGAACCTAAGATACCGATTCCTGAACTGTTTTCCGGAGATCGATTTAAGTTTAGAAATTTCAGGAATAATTGTAAATTGTTTTTGTCCCTGAGACCCTGTTCCTCTGGAGACTCCACTCAGCAAGTGAAAATTGTTATTTCTTTTTTACGGGGCGACCCTCAGGATTGGGCTTTCTCGCTGGCGCCAGGAGATCCGGCATTGGCTGATATTGATGCGTTTTTTCTGGCGCTCGGTTTGCTTTATGAGGAGCCCAATCTTGAGATTCAGGCAGAAAAAGTCTTGCTGGCTATGTCTCAGGGCCAGGACGAGGCTGAGGTGTATTGCCAAAAATTTCGGAAATGGTCTGTGCTGACCCAGTGGAACGAGTGTGCATTGGCTGCAAATTTTAGAAATGGCCTTTCTGAAGCCATTAAGAATGTGATGGTGGGTTTTCCCATTCCCACAGGTCTGAATGATTCCATGGCCCTGGCAATTCAAATTGACCGGCGGTTGCGGGAGCGCAAAACCGCAAATTCCCTCATGGTGTTATCTGAACAGGCACCTGATTTAATGCAATGTGATAGAATCCTGACTAGAAATGAGCGGAAAATTCATAGACGCCAGAATGGCTTGTGTTACTACTGTGGTGATTCTGCACATGTTATCTCAGCATGCTCTAAGCGTCTTACTAAGGTTGTTAGTCCTGTCGCTATTGGTAATTTGCAACCTAAGTTCATTCTATCTGTAACTTTGATTTGCTCACTGTCATCGTATCCTGTCATGGCGTTTGTAGATTCAGGTGCTGCCCTGAGTCTTACGGATCTGTCATTTGCCAAGCGCTGCGGTTTTGTTCTTGAGCCATTAGAAAATCCTATCCCTCTTAGGGGTATTGACGCTACACCATTGGCAGAAAATAAACCGCAGTTTTGGACACAGGTTACCATGTGCATGACTCCTGAACATCGGGAGGTGATACGTTTTCTTGTTCTGCATAAAATGCATGATTTGGTTGTTTTGGGGTTGCCATGGTTACAGACCCATAATCCAGTCTTGGACTGGAAGGCAATGTCAGTGTCAAGTTGGGGCTGTCATGGAATTCATGGAGATTCCCTGCCCGTGTCTATTGCTACTTCTACGCCTTCGGAAGTTCCGGCGTATTTGTCTGATTATCAGGATGTCTTCAGCGAGTCTAGGTCAAGTGCATTGCCTCCTCATAGGGAATGTGACTGTGCAATAGATTTGATTCCAGGCAGTAAGTTTCCTAAGGGAAGACTGTTTAATCTGTCGGTACCTGAACATACCGCGATGCGTTCATATATCAAGGAGTCTCTGGAGAAGGGGCATATCCGTCCTTCTTCTTCCCCTCTTGGTGCGGGATTCTTTTTTGTGGCTAAAAAAGACGGATCTTTGAGGCCTTGTATTGACTATCGGCTTTTAAATAAGATCACTGTCAAATTTCAGTATCCTTTGCCGTTGTTGTCAGACTTGTTTGCCCGGATTAAAGGTGCCAAGTGGTTCACCAAGATAGACCTTCGCGGTGCGTACAACCTTGTGCGCATTAAGCAAGGAGATGAATGGAAAACCGCATTCAATACGCCCGAAGGTCATTTTGAGTACTTGGTGATGCCATTTGGGCTCTCTAATGCACCTTCAGTTTTTCAGTCCTTTATGCATGACATTTTCTGGAAGTATCTGGATAAATTTTTGATCGTTTATCTGGATGATATTCTGTTTTTTTCTGATGATTGGGACTCGCATGTGGAGCAGGTCAGGATGGTTTTCAAGATTTTGCGTGAAAATTCTTTGTTTGTTAAAGGCTCAAAGTGTCTCTTTGGTGTACAGCAGGTTCCCTTTTTAGGGTTCATTTTTTCCCCTTCTGCTGTGGAGATGGACCCAGTCAAGGTTCGAGCTATTCATGATTGGACTCAACCCTCGTCAGTTAAGAGTCTTCAGAAGTTCTTGGGTTTTGCTAACTTCTACCGTCGTTTTATCGCTAATTTTTCTAGCGTTGTTAAACCGTTGACGGATATGACCAAGAAAGGCTCTGATGTGGCTAACTGGGCTCCTGCTGCCCTGGAGGCTTTCCAGGAGTTGAAGCGCCGGTTTACTTCAGCGCCTGTTTTGTGCCAGCCTGATGTCTCACTTCCCTTTCAGGTTGAAGTGGATGCTTCGGAGATTGGGGCAGGGGCCGTTTTGTCGCAGAGAAGCCCTGGTTGTGCTACTATGAGACCTTGTGCCTTTTTCTCTAGGAAGTTTTCGCCGGCTGAGCGAAATTATGATGTGGGCAATCGGGAGTTGTTGGCCATGAAGTGGGCATTTGAGGAGTGGCGTCATTGGCTCGAGGGTGCTAAGCATCGTGTGGTGGTCTTGACTGATCACAAAAATCTGATGTACCTCGAGTCTGCTAAACGCCTGAATCCTAGACAGGCCCGCTGGTCATTGTTTTTCTCCCGTTTTGACTTTGTGGTTTCATATTTACCAGGTTCTAAGAATGTGAAGGCCGATGCTCTGTCTAGGAGCTTTGTGCCTGATGCTCCTGGAGTCGCTGAACCTGTGGGTATTCTTAAGGAAGGAGTTATCCTGTCAGCTATTTCTCCAGATCTGCGACGTGTGTTGCAGAGATTTCAGGCTGGTAGGCCTGACTCTTGTCCACCTGACAGATTGTTTGTGCCTGCTAAATGGACCAGCAGAGTCATTTCCGAGGTTCATTCCTCTGTGTTGGCAGGGCACCCGGGAATTTTTGGCACTAGAGATCTGGTGGCCAGGTCTTTTTGGTGGCCTTCCTTGTCAAGAGATGTGCGGTCATTTGTGCAGTCCTGTGGTACTTGTGCTCGAGCTAAGCCTTGCTGTTCTCGTGCCAGCGGGTTGCTCTTGCCCTTGCCTGTCCCGAAGAGACCTTGGACACACATCTCTATGGATTTCATTTCGGATCTTCCAGTGTCTCAGGGCATGTCTGTCATCTGGGTGATATGTGATCGTTTCTCCAAGATGGTCCATCTGGTTCCTTTGCCCAAACTGCCTTCCTCTTCTGATCTGGTTCCTGTGTTCTTCCAGAACGTGGTTCGTTTGCACGGCATTCCTGAGAATATTGTGTCGGACAGAGGATCCCAGTTTGTTTCCAGGTTCTGGCGATCCTTTTGTGGTAGGATGGGCATAGATTTGTCGTTTTCGTCCGCTTTTCATCCACAGACTAACGGTCAAACGGAACGAACTAATCAGACTCTGGAGGCATATTTGAGGTGTTTTGTCTCTTCTGATCAGGATGACTGGGTGACCTTCTTGCCGTTGGCTGAATTTGCCCTTAATAATCGGGCTAGTTCTGCCACCTTGGTTTCGCCATTTTTCTGCAACTCTGGTTTCCACCCTCGTTTTTCCTCGGGACATGTGGAGCCTTCTGACTGTCCTGGGGTGGATTCTGTGGTGGATAGGTTGCAGCGGATCTGGAATCATGTGGTTGACAACTTGAAGTTGTCACAGGAGAAGGCTCAGCGTTTTGCCAACCGCCACCGCGGTGTGGGTCCCCGACTTCGCGTTGGGGATTTGGTATGGCTGTCTTCTCGATTTGTTCCTATGAAGGTCTCCTCTCCCAAATTTAAGCCTCGATTTATTGGTCCTTACAAGATATTGGAGATCCTTAATCCTGTATCTTTTCGCCTGGATCTTCCGGTGTCGTTTGCCATTCACAACGTATTTCATAGGTCCTTGTTGCGGCGGTACGTTGTGCCTGTGGTTCCTTCTGCTGAGCCTCCTGCTCCGGTGTTGGTTGAGGGCGAGTTGGAGTACGTGGTGGAGAAGATCTTGGACTCTCGTCTCTCCAGGCGGAGGCTTCAATACCTGGTCAAGTGGAAGGGCTATGGTCAGGAGGATAATTCCTGGGTGGTCGCCTCTGATGTGCATGCGGCTGATTTGGTTCGTGCCTTTCACGCCGCTCATCCTGATCGCCCTGGTGGTCTTGGTGAGGGTTCGGTGACCCCTCACTAAGGGGGGGGTACTGTTGTGAATTTACTTTTTGGCTCCCTCTAGTGGCTACTAGGGATTTGACTCTGGGTATGTCTGTCATTCCTTTTATGCTCACCTGGGTCGTTAGGTCAGGGGTGTTGCTATATAAGCTCCCTGGACCTTCAGTTCTATGCCTGGCAACGTTGATATCAGAGCTAATCTGTAGTGCTCTTGTCCACTGATCCTGGTTCCTGCTTCATTAAGCTAAGTCTGTTTTTTTGCTTTTTGCAATTTGTTTTTGTTTGCTATTTTTGTCCAGCTTGTATATAATCTGTATCCTGACCTTGCTGGAAGCTCTAGGGCGGCTGGTGTTCTCCCCCCGGGCTGTTAGACGGTTCGGGGGTTCTTGAATCTCCAGCGTGGATTTTTTTGATAGGGTTTTTGTTGACCATATAAGTTATCTTACTATATTCTGCTATTAGTAAGTGGGCCTCTCTGTGCTAAACCTAGTTCATCTCTGTGTTTGTCATTTTCTCTTACCTCACCGTTATTATTTGTGGGGGGCTCGTATCCTACTTTTGGGGTCCTTTCTCTGGAGGCAAGAGAGGTCTTTGTTTTCCTCTTCTAGGGGTAGTTAGCTCTCCGGCTGGCGCGAGACATCTAGCGATTAACGTAGGCATGTTCCCCGGCTACTTCTAGGGTTGGCGTTAGGAGTAGATATATGGTCAACCCAGTTACCACTGCCCTATGAGCTGGATTTTTGTACTTCGCAGACTTGCTGATATCTCTGAGACCCTCGCCATTGGGGTCATAACAGTCTGCGTGCCCGACATCCACTGATGGGAATAGTGCTCACAGTTAGTGTTGAGCGATACTTTCCGATACTTGAAAGTATCGGTATCGGATAGTATCGGCCGATACCTGAAAACTATCGGATATCGCCGATACCGATACCCGATACCAATACAAGTCAATGGGACTCAAGTATCGGAAGGTATCCTGGATGGTTCCCAGGGTCTGAAGGAGAGGGAACTCTCCTTCAGGCCCTGGGATCCATATTCATGTAAAAATTAAAGAATTAAAATAAAAAATATGGATATACTCACCCGTCCGGGGGCCCCTGGACCTTAACCGGCAGCCTCCGTTCCTAAGAATGAGCAGTTTAAGACCTTCGATGACGTCGCGGCTTGTGATTGGTCACGTGCCGCTCATGTGACCACTCACGCGACCAATCACAGGCCGCGACATCATCGCAGGCCCTAAACTCCTCAATGAGGAGATTAGGACCTGCGATGATGTCGCGGCCTGTGATTGGTCGCGTGAGCGGTCACATGAGCGGCACGCGACCAATCAGAAGCCGCGACATCATCGAAGGCCCTTCACGCGCTCATTCTTAGGAACGGAGACTGACGGTTACAGCGGTAAGTTCCAGGGGCCGCCGGAGAGATGAGTATATCCATATTTTTTATTTTAATTCTTTATTTTTTACATGAATATGGATCCGATTCCGATTTCCGATATCACAAAAGTATCGGAACTCGGTATCGGAATTCCGATACCGCAAGTATCGGCCGATACCCGATACTTGCGGTATCGGAAAGCTCAACACTAATCACAGTCCAACACTGTGCAGGATGCTTGGCATTTGCCACAGAAAACGAGCCCTATGCTCTTCACAGATGAAATCAGGTTCACACTGAGCACATGTGACAGATGTGACAAAGTGTGGAGACGCCGTGGAGAGTGATCTGCTGCCTGAAACATCCTTCAGCATGACCAGTTTGGCAGTGGGTCAGTAATGGTGGGGGGTGGCATTTCTTTGGAGGGCTGCACAGCCCTTCATGTGCTCACCAGAGGTAGCCTAACTGTCATTAGGTACCGAGATGAGCTCCTCAGACCCCTTGTGAGACTCTATGCTAATGTAGTTGGCCCTGGGTTCTTCCTAATGCAGGACAATGCCAGATCTCATGTCGCTGGAGTGTGTCAGCAGTTGCTGCAAGATGAAGGCATTGAAGCTATGGACTGGCCCGCCCATTCTTCAGACCTCAATCCGATTGAAAACATCTGGGGCATCATGTCTCGCACCATCCACCAGCGTCACGTTGCACCACAGACTGTCCAGGAGTTAGTGGATGCTTTATTCCAGGTCTGTGAGGAGAACCCTCAGGAGACCATCCGTCATCTCATCAGGAGCATGCCCAGGCATTGTTGGGAGACATACAGGCACGTGGAGGCCACACGCACTATTAAGCATCATTTTTTTGTCTTGAGGCATTTCCACTGATGTTGGATCAGCCTGTAGTTTAATTTTCCACTTTGATTTTGAGCATCATTCCAACTCCAGACCTCCATGGGATATTAGCTGTGATTTACGTTGATCATTTTTAGGTTTTATTGTTCTCAACACATTCCACTTTGTAATGAATAAAGATTTACAAGTGGAATATTTCATTCAGTAATATCTAGGATGTGGGATTTTAGCGTTCCATTTATTTTTTTGAGCAGTGTATATACAGTATATATACAGTGTGTATATATATATATATATATATGTATATGTATATATATATATATATATATATATATATATATACACTCACCGGCCACTTTATTAGGTACACCATGCTAGTAACGGGTTGGACCCCCTTTTGCCTTCAGAACTGCCTCAATTCTTCGTGGCATAGATTCAACAAGGTGCTGGAAGCATTCCTCAGAGATTTTGGTCCATATTGACATGATGGCATCACACAGTTGCCGCAGATTTGTCGGCTGCACATCCCAAAGATGCTCCATACAAGGCAGGATGGATCCATGCTTTCATGTTGTTTACGCCAAATTCTGACCCTACCATCCGAATGTCGCAGCAGAAATCGAGACTCAT
Source organism: Ranitomeya variabilis (assembly GCF_051348905.1). Lineage (NCBI taxonomy): Eukaryota > Metazoa > Chordata > Amphibia > Anura > Dendrobatidae > Ranitomeya > Ranitomeya variabilis. The sequence goes on from NC_135236.1 coordinate 431,005,214, forward strand.
CAGACCAAGCAACGTTTTTCCAATCTTCTACTGTCCAATTTCGATGAGCTTGTACAAATTGTAGCCTCAGTTTCCTGTTCTTAGCTGAAAGGAGTGGTACCCGGTGTGGTCTTCTGCTGCTGTAGCCCATCTGCCTCAAAGTTTGACGCACTGTGCGTTCAGAGATGCTCTTAGGCCTACCTTAGTTGTAACGGGTGGCGATTTGAGTCACTGTTGCCTTTCTATCAGCTCGAACCAGTCTGCCCATTCTCCTCTGACCTCTGGCATCAACAAGGCATTTCCGCCCACAGAACTGCCACTCACTGGATTTTTTTTCTTTTTCGGACCATTCTCTGTAAACCCTAGAGATGGTTGTGCGTGAAAATCCCAGTAGATCAGCAGTTTCTGAAATACTCAGACCAGCCCTTCTGGCACCAACAACCATGCCACGTTCAAAGGCACTCAAATCACCTTTCTTCCCCATACTGATGCTCGGTTTGAACTGCAGGAGATTGTCTTGACCATGTCTACATGCCTAAATGCACTGAGTTGCCGCCATGTGATTGGCTGATTAGAAATTAAGTGTTAACAAGAAGTTGGACAGGTGTACCTAATAAAGTGGCCAGTGAGTGTATATATATATATATACCGTACAGACCAAAAGTCTGGACACACCTTCTCACTTAAAGATTTTTCTGTATTTTCATGACTATAAAAATTGTAAATTCACACTGAAGGCATCAAAACTATGAATTAACACATGTGGAATTATTTACTTAATAAAAAAGTGTGAAACAACTGAAATTATGTCTTATATTCTAGGTTCTTCAAAGTAGCCACCTTTTGCTTTGATGACTGCTTTGCACACTCTTGGCATTCTCTTGATGAGCTTCAAGAGGTAGTCACCGGAAATGCTTTTCACTTCACAGGTGTGCCCTGTCAGGTTTAATAAGTGGGATTTCTTGCCTTATAAATGGGGTTAGGACTAGTGTTGAGCGATACCGTCCGATACTTGAAAGTATCGGTATCGGAAAGTATCGGCCGATACCGGCAAAGTATCGGATCCAATCCGATACCGATACCCGATACCAATACAAGTCAATGGGACTCAAGTATCGGACGGTATTCCTGATGGTTCCCAGGGTCTGAAGGAGAGGAAACTCTCCTTCAGGCCCTGGGAACCATATTAATGTGTAAAAGAAAGAATTAAAATAAAAAATATTGCTATACTCACCTCTCCGAGGGAACCGGCAGCGTTGTTTGCTTAAAATTCGCGCTTTTCTTTCCTTACGTGAAGTCCCGGCTTTGTGATTGGTTGCGTCGCAGTCACATGGGCGACGCAACCAATCACAGCAAGCCGTGACGTAATTTCAGGTCCTTAAGGATTTTAAAATTACGTCCCGGCTTTGTGATTGGTTGCGTCGCAGTCACATGGGCGACGCAACCAATCACAGCAAGCCGTGACGTAATTTCAGGCCCTTAAGGATTTTAAAATTACGTCCCGGCTTTGTGATTGGTTGCGTCGCAGTCACATGGGCGACGCAACCAATCACAAGCCGTGACGTCACGGGAGGCTGGACACGCGCGCATTTTAAAATGCGCGCTTGTCCAGCCTCCCGTGACGTCCCGGCTTGTGATTGGTTGCGTCGCGGTCAACCAATCACAAGCCGGGAGGCTGGACACGCGCGCATTTTAAAATTTTAAAATGCGCGCGTGTCCAGCCTCCCGGCTTGTGATTGGTTGACCGCGACGCAACCAATCACAAGCCGGGACGTCACGGGAGGCTGGACAAGCGCGCATTTTAAAATGCGCGCGTGTCCAGCCTCCCGGCTTGTGATTGGTTGACCGCGATGCAACCAATCACAAGCCGGGACGTCACGGGAGGCTGGACATTTTAAAATGCGCGCGTGTTTAGCCTCCCGTGACGTCACGGCTTGTGATTGGTTGCGTCGCCCATGTGACTGCGACGCAACCAATCACAAAGCCGGGACGTAATTTTAAAATCCTTAAGGGCCTGAAATTACGTCACGGCTTGCTGTGATTGGTTGCGTCGCCCATGTGACTGTGACGCAACCAATCACAAAGCCGGGACGTAATTTTAAAATCCTTAAGGACCTGAAATTACGTCACGGCTTGCTGTGATTGGTTGCGTCGCCCATGTGACTGCGACGCAACCAATCACAAGCCGGGACTTCACGTAAAGGAAAGAAAAGCGCAAATTTTAAACAAAGAACGCTGCCGCTTCCCTCGGTAAGGTGCAGGCTGCGTCGGAGAGGTGAGTATAGCAATATTTTTTATTTTAATTCTCTCTTTTACACATTTTTACATTAATGTTGTTTCGATACCGATACCCGATACCACAAAAGTATCGGATCTCGGTATCGGAATTCCGATACCCGCAAGTATCGGCCGATACCCGATACTTGCGGTATCGGAATGCTCAACACTAGTTAGGACCATCAGTTGTGTTGAGCAGAAGTCTGGTGGATACACAGCTGATAGTCCTACCGAGAAGACTGTTAGAATTTGTATTATGGCAAGAAAAAAGCAGAGAAAAGTAGAGAAAAACGAGTGGCCATCATTACTTTAAGAAATGAAGGTCAGTCAGTCCGAAAAATTAGGAAAACTTTGAAAGTGTCCCCAAGTGCAGTTGCAAAAACCATCAAGCGCTACAAAGAAACTGGCTCACATGAGGACCACCCCAGGAAAGAAAGACCAAAAGTCACCTCTGCTTCTGAAGATAAGCTTATCTGAGTCACCAGCCTCTGAAATCGCAGGTTAACAGCAGCTCAGATTAGAGACCAGGTCAATGTCATACAGAGTTCTAGCAGCAGACACATCTCTACAACAACTGTTAAGGCTACGTTCACATTAGCGTCTTTGGGCACAGCGTCATAGACGGATACCGATGCATGCGTCATGCACCCCTGTCTTTAACATGGGGGGCGCATGGACATACGCCGGTATGCGTTGTCAATAGTGTTGAGCATTCCGATACCGCAAGTATCGGGTATCGGCCGATATTTGCTGTATCGGAATTCCGATACCGAGATCCGATACTTTTGTGGTATCGGGAATCAGTATCGGGATCGATATTAATGTGTAAAATAAAGACTAAAAATAAAAAAATATTGATATACTCACCTCTCCGACGCAGCCTGGACCTTACCGATGTAACCGCCAGCCTCTGTTCATAAGAATGAGCGCTTGAAAGTCCTTAGATGATGTCGTGGCCTGTGATTGGTCGCGTTGCGGTCACGTGACCGCTCCGCGACCAATCACTGGCCGCGACGTCATCTAAGGACTTTCAAGCGCTCATTCTTATGAACAGAGGCTGGCGGTTACAACCAGGGCGCGTCAGAGGGTGAGTATATCAATATTTTTTATTTTTATTCTTTATTTTACACATTAATATGGATCCCAGGGCCTGAAGGGGAGTTTCCTCTCCTTCAGACCCTGGGAACCATCAGGATAACTTCCAATACTTGGTGTCCCATTGACTTCTATTGGTATCGGGTATCGGTATCGGCGATATCCGATACTTTTCGGGTATCGGCCGATACTATCCGATACCGATACTTTCAAGTATCGGACGGCATCGCTCAACACTAGGGTTGAGCGAAACGGGTCGATCATTTTCAAAAGTCGCCGACTTTTGGCTAAGTCGGCGTCTCATGAAACCCGATCCGACCCCTGTGCTTGTCGGCCATGCGGTACGCGACTTTCGCGCCAAAGTCGCGTTTCAATGACGCGAAAAGCGCCATTTCTCAGCCAATGAAGGTGAACGCAGAGTGTGGGCAGCGTGATGACATAGATCCTGGTCCCCACCATCTTAGAGAAGGGCATTGCAGTGATTGGCTTGCTGTCTGCGGCGTCACAGGGGCTATAAAGGGGCGTTCCCGCCGACCGCCATCTTACTGCTGCTGATCTGAGCTTAGGGACAGGTTGCTGCCGCTTCATCAGAAGCAGGGAGAGCGTTAGGCAGGGTCCACTAACCACCAAACCGCTTGTGCTGCAGCGATTTCCACTGTCCAACACCACCTTCGGTGTGCAGGAACAGTGGAAGCTATTTTTTTTTTTTTTTCCCCTCAGCGCTGTAGCTCATTGGGCTGCCCTAGAAGGCTCCGTGATAGCTGTATTGCTGTGTGTACGCCACTGTGGAAACCAACTGCTTTTTTCAAAGCACATATCCTCTTGTTCCTTCCTTTCTGCACAGCTATCTTTTTTGTTTGTCCACACTTTTTATTTAATTTGTGCATCAGTCCACTCCTATTGCTGCCTGCCATACCTGGCTTACATTACTGCAGGGAGATAGTAATTGTAGGACAGTTTTTTTTTTTTTTTTGTTTTTTTTTTGTGGGAGATTAAGATTGGCATTTCTGCTACAGTGCCATCCCTGTGTGTGCCATCTCTCACTGAGTGGGCCATAGAAAGCCTATTTATTTTTTCCGTGATTTGTGTTCTAAAATCTACCTCAACACAGAAACACTACATCAATCAGTGGGAGAAAAATATTGGCCTCAGTCAGGGCTTGTGTGCCACTGCTGTGTGTGCGCTATCTCTCATTCAGTGGGCTATAGCAAGCCTATATTTTTTTTTTTTTTTTTTTTTTTAATATTATTTGGTTTCAAAAGTCTCCCTGAAAAAAAAAAAAAACCTAAAAAAACAGTGGGAGAGTAATATTGCCCTTTCAGCTTGTGTGCCAGTCTTGACTCCTGGGTGTGCCACCTCTCTCCCTCTCATTCAGTGGGCCATAGAAAGCCTATTTATTTTTTTTTTTAAATATTATTGGGTTTCTAAAGTCTCCCTGAAAAAAACAAAAAATACATAAAAAAACAGTGGGAGAGTAATATTGCCCTTTCAGCTTGTGTGCCAGTCTTGACTCCTGGGTGTGCCACCTCTCTCCCTTTCATTCAGTGGGCCATAGAAAGCCTATTTATTTTTTTTTTTAAATATTATTGGGTTTCTAAAGTCTCCCTGAAAAAACAAAAAAAACCTAAAAAAACAGTGGGAGAGTAATATTGCCCTTTCAGCTTGTGTGCCAGTCTTGACTCCTGGGTGTGCCACCTCTCTCCCTCTCATTCAGTGGGCCATAGAAAGCCTATTTATTTTTTTTTTTAAATATTATTGGGTTTCTAAAGTCTCCCTGAAAAAAACAAAAAATACATAAAAAAACAGTGGGAGAGTAATATTGCCCTTTCAGCTTGTGTGCCAGTCTTGACTCCTGGGTGTGCCACCTCTCTCCCTCTCATTCAGTGGGCCATAGAAAGCCTTTTTTTTTTTTGGTTTTTTTAATATTATTTGGTTTCAAAAGTCTCCCTGAAAAAAAAAAAAAACCTAAAAAAACAGTGGGAGAGTAATATTGCCCTTTCAGCTTGTGTGCCAGTCTTGACTCCTGGGTGTGCCACCTCTCTCCCTCTCATTCAGTGGGCCATAGAAAGCCTATTTATTTTTTTTTTTAAATATTATTGGGTTTCTAAAGTCTCCCTGAAAAAAACAAAAAATACATAAAAAAACAGTGGGAGAGTAATATTGCCCTTTCAGCTTGTGTGCCAGTCTTGACTCCTGGGTGTGCCACCTCTCTCCCTTTCATTCAGTGGGCCATAGAAAGCCTATTTATTTTTTTTTTTAAATATTATTGGGTTTCTAAAGTCTCCCTGAAAAAACAAAAAAAACCTAAAAAAACAGTGGGAGAGTAATATTGCCCTTTCAGCTTGTGTGCCAGTCTTGACTCCTGGGTGTGCCACCTCTCTCCCTCTCATTCAGTGGGCCATAGAAAGCCTATTTATTTTTTTTTTTAAATATTATTGGGTTTCTAAAGTCTCCCTGAAAAAAAAAAAAAAACCTAAAAAAACAGTGGGAGAGTAATATTGCCCTTTCAGCTTGTGTGCCAGTCTTGACTCCTGGGTGTGCCACCTCTCTCCCTCTCATTCAGTGGGCCATAGAAAGCCTATTTATTTTTTTTTTTAAATATTATTGGGTTTCTAAAGTCTCCCTGAAAAAACAAAAAATACATAAAAAAACAGTGGGAGAGTAATATTGCCCTTTCAGCTTGTGTGCCAGTCTTGACTCCTGGGTGTGCCACCTCTCTCCCTTTCATTCAGTGGGCCATAGAAAGCCTATTTTTTTTTTTTTTTTAATATTATTTGGTTTCTAATTCTCCCTGAAAAAAAAAAAAAAACCTAAAAAAACAGTGGGAGAGTAATATTGCCCTTTCAGCTTGTGTGCCAGTCTTGACTCCTGGGTGTGTCACCTCTCTCCCTCTCATTCAGTGGGCCATAGAAAGCCTATTTATTTTTTTTTTAAAATATTATTGGGTTTCTAAAGTCTCCCTGAAAAAACAAAAAAAACCTAAAAAAACAGTGGGAGAGTAATATTGCCCTTTCAGCTTGTGTGCCAGTCTTGACTCCTGGGTGTGCCACCTCTCTCCCTCTCATTCAGTGGGCCATAGAAAGCCTTTTTTTTTTTTGGTTTTTTTAATATTATTTGGTTTCTAAAGTCTCCCTGAAAAAAACAAAAAAAACATAAAAAACAGTGGGAGAGTAATATTGCCCTTTCAGCTTGTGCGCCAGTCTTGACTCCTGGTTGTGCCACCTCTCTCTCTCTAATTGTGGGCCATAGAAAGCCTTTTTTTTTTTTTTTTTTAATATTATTTGGTTTCTAAAGTCTCCCTGAGAAAAAAAAATAAATAAATTAGGTGGGAGATTAATATTGACATTAGTGCTTGAGTGACAGTCCTGCGTGTGTGTCATCTCTGTGATTTTGTGCCACAGAAAACAGAGTGTGTAACATTGTGCCTGATTTTCCTTGTGGTCTCACCAACCTGTTAAGGGATATTGAAATCATACTGAAGTTATAGCTCACCGTGTAAGTTGTTTGATAGCAACAAATAAAGTTACTTTGGTTAAGATTTTAAAACAATGAGGAAGTCTGGTGCAAGAGGTCGTCGTGGGCGTTCATTGTCAGCTGGTAATGATGGTAGTGGTAGTGGAGCATCAGGTGGTCGTGGGGATAAAAATATTCCACCTAAGTCTGGAGCTGTGGAGCCAGTTTCGTCGTCAGGCTACACAAGGCCTCGAACGCTCTCTTTTCTGGGAGTAGGAAAACCGCTTTTAAAGGCGGAGCAGCAACAGCAAGTTTTGGCTTACATTGCAGACTCAGCCTCTAGCTCTTTTGCCTCCTCTTCCGAAACTGGTAAATGTAAAAGCAGCGCGTCGCTTGTGGATGTTCACGGTCAGGGACAAGTCGCTTCCTTGTCCTCCTCAGCAAAAACTACAACAAGAGAGAAGGATGCAGCAGGCGACACAACGGGTCACTCCATGGAGCTCTTTACACATACCGTCCCTGGCTTAGAAAGTGAAACATTTAACAGGCCATGCCCATTACAAGTATATTCTGACATGGAGTGCACTGATGCACAGCCACAGCCAGAGTACTATGCTGCTCCTTTGACTCAGACCACCACATTGCCCTCTCAGGGTACAGATCCACAATCAGACCCTGATGAGACTATGTTGCCCCGCCACGAACGCTATACCACCGACCGACACAGTGACACAGACGAAGTTGCACACGAGCTCGAAGAGGAGGTAATAGATGACCCAGTTATTGACCCCGATTGGCAGCCATTGGGGGAACAGGGTGCAGGCGGCAGTAGTTCAGAAGCGGAGGTGGAGGAGGGGCCGCAGCAGGCATCAACATCGCAACAGGTTCCATCTGCCGGGCCCGTATCTGGACCAAAACGCGTGTCAAAGCCAAAACCTGTTGGAGCACAGCGTTGCCATCCGGTTAAAGCTCAGTCTGCAATCCCTGAAAAGGGATCAGAGTCTAGGAAGAGTGCAGTCTGGCATTTTTTTAAACAACATCCAACTGATCAGCGCAAAGTCATCTGTCAAAAATGTTCAACTAGCTTAAGCAGAGGTCAGAATCTGAAAAGTCTAAATACTAGTTGCATGCATAGACACTTAACCACCATGCATTCTCAAGCCTGGACTAACTACCAAACGTCCCTCAAGGTTGTAGCACCCTCGGCCAATGAAGCTAGTCAGCAACGCAACATCCCTTCCGTCACTGTAAGGCCACCATTTTCCGCACCACCGGCAGTATCTGTGCAGGTTTCTTTGCCAGCCAAAAGCAGTCAGGGTCAGGGAATCACCAGTTTTGTAGGAGGAAATATTGCATGTAGGGCACCGGCGGAAACAATACCGTCTCCAACCGTCTCTCAGTCTGCCATGTCCACCGGCACACCCGAAAGTTCCACGATCTACAGCTCTCCAGTCCAGCTCACCCTACATGAGACTCTGGTTAGAAAAAGGAAGTACTTATCCTCGCATCCGCGTACACAGGGTTTTAACGCCCACATAGCTAGACTAATCTCGTTAGAGATGATGCCCTACCGGTTAGTTGAAAGCGAAGCTTTCAAAGCCCTGATGGAGTACGCTGAACCACGATACGAGCTACCCAGTCGACACTTTTTTTCCAGAAAAGCCATCCCAGCCCTGCACCAGCATGTTAAACAGCGCATCGTCCATGCACTCAGGCAATCTGTGAGTACAAAGGTGCACCTGACTACAGATGCATGGACCAGTAGGCATGGCCAGGGACGTTATGTGTCCATCACGGCACACTGGGTGAATGTGGTGGATGCAGGGTCCACAGGCGACATCAATTTAGGGACAGTTGTGCCTAGCCCACGGTCTAGGAAACAGTTGGCTGTAGGCGTTCGCACCCCCTCCTCCTCCTCCTCGTCCTCCTGCAGAAGCTACAGCTCTTCCACAGAACGCAGTCGGCCAACCACTCCATCGGCAGATGACACTGTTGCACACCAGTTGTCCCATTATGGGCCAGCTACTGCCAAGCGTCAGCAGGCTGTATTGGCTATGAAGTGTTTGGGCGACAACAGACACACCGCGGAAGTTCTGTCCGAGTTCTTGCAACAAGAAACGCAGTCGTGGCTGGGCACAGTAGATCTTGAGGCAGGCAAGGTAGTGAGTGATAACGGAAGGAATTTCATGGCTGCCATCTCCCTTTCCCAACTGAAACACATTCCTTGCCTGGCTCACACCTTAAACCTGGTGGTGCAGTGCTTATTGAAAACTTATCCTGGGTTCTCCGACCTGCTCCTCAAAGTGCGTGCACTTTGCTCACATATCCGACGTTCGCCTGTACACGCCAGCCGTATGCAGACCTATCAGCGGTCTTTGAACCTTCCCCAGCATCGCCTAATCATAGACGTTGCAACAAGGTGGAACTCAACACTGCACATGCTTCAGAGACTGTGCGAACAGAGGCGTGCTGTTATTTATTTGTGGGAGGATACACGGGCAGGCAGTAGGATGGCAGACATGGAGTTGTCAGGTGTGCAGTGGTCGAAGATACAAGACATGTGTCAAGTCCTTCAGTGTTTTGAGGAATGCACACGGCTGGTTAGTGCAGACAACGCCGTAATAAGCATGAGCATCCCCCTAATGCGTCTGCTGATGCAAAGTTTGACGCACATAAAGGAGCAGGCGTCTGCACCAGAGGAAGAGGGAAGCCTTGATGACAGTCAGCCATTGTCTGGTCAGGGCAGTGTACAGGACGAGGTAGCGGGCGAAGAGGAGGTGGAGGACGAGGAGGATGATGGGGATGAGTATATTTTTAATGCGGAAACTTTCACGGGGGCACAGGAAATTGGTTGCGTGTCACGGCCGGGTTCTGGTTTTTTGAGGGACACAAGTGACGTAGATTTGCCTGCAACTGCCCCTCAACCAATCACAACCGGAGATTTGACAAGTGGAACTTTGGCCCACATGGCGGATTATGCCTTACGTATCCTACAAAGGGACACACGCATTACGAAAATGATGAACGATGACGATTACTGGTTGGCCTGCCTCCTTGATCCACGCTATAAAGGCAAATTGCAAAATATTATGCCACATGAGAACTTGGAACTAATATTAGCAACCAAACAATCAACTCTTGTTGACCGTTTGCTTCAGGCATTCCCAGCACACAGCGCACGTGATCGTTCTCACACGAGCTCCAGGGGGCAGCAGACTAGGAGTGTTAGGGGTGCACACATCAGAAGTGGCGTTGGACAGAGGGGTTTTCTGACCAGGTTGTGGAGTGATTTTGCTATGACCGCAGACAGGACAGGTACTGCTGCATCAATTGAAAGTGACAGGAGACAACATTTGTCCAGTATGGTTACTAACTATTTTTCATCCCTTATCGATGTTCTCCCTCAACCGTCATTCCCATTTGATTACTGGGCCTCCAAATTAGACACCTGGCCAGAATTGGCAGAATATGCATTGCAGGAGCTTGCTTGCCCGGCAGCAAGTGTCCTATCAGAAAGAGTATTCAGTGCTGCAGGGTCAATATTAACCGAAAAAAGGACTCGTCTGGCTACCCAAAATGTTGACGATCTAACATTCATTAAAATGAACCACAACTGGATTTCAAAATCTTTTGCCCCACCTTGCCCGGCCGACACCTAGCTTTCCTATGAAAAGCTCTTGCCTGTGAATTACTTTTCTAATGTCTAATTTGCTGCTGCAGATTGTACAGCATACGACATGTTTACACCTCCCTAAATGGCCAAACTCCCCACACGGGGCCGTGGTATCGCGACTTGGCGCAAGCACCCGTGAGACTGCTGTTTGTCTGAAGAGGTGGGTGTGCTCGCTTTTGGTTGACGGCATTGCTACTGGGTCCCTCATAGTACAATGTAGTGTCTCTGGCGGTGGTGGTGCGCACCCAACGTCAGACACACCGTTGTAACATGAGTGGCCCTGGGGCGGTCCCGCCGGCCTCAAGAGAGTTCCCCCCTACCCCAGCTCAAACTGGGCTCTACTACGTGCAAAATTATGTCGCACAGCTCCACCAATCTTTAGTCTATTCGCTGACATCATTCAATGTCTGGCACTGACAATACAAATTTGTAGACATCTATGATGCAACTTAAAGTAGTCTGTGTCTGTGTCCTATATTGGCACCATTAAATAGTTACTGCCAAATTACTATGTCAGAAACACAGCAGATGAGCCCACCCCTGTACCTAAGTATGCCATCTTTTTTTTTGTTTTGGTTGTTTTGCGAGACATTAACATCTATTTATATTTTGGGAGTACTGGGACAGACACTCCTTGCACTACTCCTCCACTCAGCACCAAGCTGCCTGCCCGTGTATCCATGTAACCGCTGTAAAACTGCCATGAGCCTATTGTTTGTTATTTTAGGCCTTTGATAGCCTGTCTGCGGTCCCTACTCCTCCACTGACCACCAAGCTGCCTGCCCGTGTATCCATGTAACCGCTGTAAAACTGCCATGAGCCTATTGTTTGTTATTTTAGGCCTTTGAAGCCTTTCTGCGCTCCCTCCTTCCACTAGTCCTCCACTGACCAGACCACTGCTGCCCGTGTACCCCTGGAACCAATTTTAAAGTGCCTACAGCCAGCCCATTTTATTGTGTTAGGCCTTCGAAGCCTGTCTGCGGTCCCTCCTTCCACTAGGCCTCCACTGACCAGACCACTGCTGCCCGTGTACCCCTGGAACCAATTTTAAAGTGCCTACAGCCAGCCCATTTTATTGTGTTAGGCCTTCGAAGCCTGTCTGCGGTCCATACTTCCACTAGTCCTCCACTGACCAGACCACTGCTGCCCGTGTACCCCTGGAACCAATTTTAAAGTGCCTACAGCCAGCCCATTTTATTGTGTTAGGCCTTCGAAGCCTGTCTGCGGTCCCTCCTTCCACTAGGCCTCCACTGACCAGACCACTGCTGCCCGTGTACCCCTGGAACCAATTTTAAAGTGCCTACAGCCAGCCCATTTTATTGTGTTAGGCCTTCGAAGCCTGTCTGCGGTCCCTCCTTCCACTAGGCCTCCACTGACCAGACCACTGCTGCCCGTGTACCCCTGGAACCAATTTTAAAGTGCCTACAGCCAGCCCATTTTATTGTGTTAGGCCTTCGAAGCCTGTCTGCGGTCCATACTTTAAATACTCCTCCACTCAGCACCAAGCTGCCTGCCCGTGTATCCATGTAACCGCTGTAAAACTGCCATGAGCCTATTGTTTGTTATGTTAGGCCTTTGATAGCCTGTCTGCGGTCCCTACTTTAAATACTCCTCCACTCACCACCACCAAGCTGCCTGCCCGTGTATCCATGTAACCGCTGTGAAACTGCCATGAGCCTATTGTTTTTTTATGTTAGGCCTTTGATAGCCTGTCTGCGGTCCCTACTTTAAATACTCCTCCACTCACCACCACCAAGCTGCCTGCCCGTGTATCCATGTAACCGCTGTAAAACTGCCATGAGCCTATTGTTTGTTATTTTAGGCCTTTGATAGCCTGTCTGCGGTCCCTACTCCTCCACTGACCACCAAGCTGCCTGCCCGTGTATCCATGTAACCGCTGTAAAACTGCCATGAGCCTATTGTTTGTTATTTTAGGCCTTTGAAGCCTTTCTGCGCTCCCTCCTTCCACTAGTCCTCCACTGACCAGACCACTGCTGCCCGTGTACCCCTGGAACCAATTTTAAAGTGCCTACAGCCAGCCCATTTTATTGTGTTAGGCCTTCGAAGCCTGTCTGCGGTCCCTCCTTCCACTAGGCCTCCACTGACCAGACCACTGCTGCCCGTGTACCCCTGGAACCAATTTTAAAGTGCCTACAGCCAGCCCATTTTATTGTGTTAGGCCTTCGAAGCCTGTCTGCGGTCCATACTTCCACTAGTCCTCCACTGACCAGACCACTGCTGCCCGTGTACCCCTGGAACCAATTTTAAAGTGCCTACAGCCAGCCCATTTTATTGTGTTAGGCCTTCGAAGCCTGTCTGCGGTCCATACTTCCACTAGGCCTCCACTGACCAGACCACTGCTGCCCGTGTACCCCTGGAACCAATTTTAAAGTGCCTACAGCCAGCCCATTTTATTGTGTTAGGCCTTCGAAGCCTGTCTGCGGTCCATACTTCCACTAGGCCTCCACTGACCAGACCACTGCTGCCCGTGTACCCCTGGAACCAATTTTAAAGTGCCTACAGCCAGCCCATTTTATTGTGTTAGGCCTTCGAAGCCTGTCTGCGGTCCATACTTTAAATACTCCTCCACTCACCACCAAGCTGCCTGCCCGTGTATCCATGTAACCGCTGTAAAACTGCCATGAGCCTATTGTTTGTTATGTTAGGCCTTTGATAGCCTGTCTGCGGTCCTTACTTTAAATACTCCTCCACTCACCACCTAGCTGCCTGTGTATCCATGTAACCGATGTAAAACTGCCATGACTGCCTACTGTTTGTTATTTTAGGCCTTTGATAGCCTGTCTGCGGCCCCTACTTGCAATACTCCTCCACTGACCACAATGCTGCCTGGAGTGCCTGCCTGTGTATCCATGTAACCGATGTAAAACTGCCATGACTGCCTACTGTTTGTTATTTTAGGCCTTTGATAGCCTGTCTGCGGCCCCTACTTGCAATACTCCTCCACTGAGCACAATGCTGCCTGGAGTGCCTGCCTGTGTATCCATGTAACCGATGTAAAACTGCCATGACTGCCTACTGTTTGTTATTTTAGGCCTTTGATAGCCTGTCTGCAGCCCCTACTTGCAATACTCCTCCACTGACCACACCAATGCTGCCCGTGTACCCCTGGAACCTATTTAAAAGTTCATAGAGCCTAGTTATATATTTTATTTACTATTAATAAGGCCATGATGGACTACGCTGTACCACGCTACAAGCTAACCAGTCGACACTTCTTTTGCGAGAAAAGCCATCCCAACCCTCCACCAGCATGTAGAAGACCGCATTGTCCATGCACTCTGGCAATCTGTGAGTACAAAGGTGCACCTGACAACAGACGCATGGACCTGTAGGCATGGCCACGGAAGATTACGTGTCCATTACGGCGCAATGGGTTAATGTGGTGGATGCATGGTCCACAGGGGACAGCCTACTAAGTCTGTCTGCAGTCCCTAATTCAAATTGTCCTCCACTGTCTAAATCGGAACTTCCACCTTCTGGCTTTCGGCCTATAGTATCAGAAATTAAACTGCATTTGGCCTTCAACTTTGGTTAGGGCCTACTAACGGCTTCTGCCCCTCCCTGGTGTTGCCCTCAACTAAATAAAGCTGAGCTTCAACCTTCCGGCTCTCATTATGTGGTTTTAAAAAAAAAAATGGTGGTTAGGGCCTACTAACGGCTTCTGCCCCTCCCTGGTGTTGCCCTCAACTAAATAAAGCTGAGCTTCAACCTTCCGGCTCTCATTATGTGGTTTTAAAAAAAAAAATGGTGGTTAGGGCCTAATAACGGCTTCTGCCCCTCCCTGGTGTTGCCCTCAACTAAATAAAGCTGAGCTTCAACCTTCCGGCTCTCATTATGTGGTTTTAAAAAAAAAAATGGTGGTTAGGGCCTACTAACGGCTTCTGCCCCTCCCTGGTGTTGCCCTCAACTAAATAAAGCTGAACTTCAACCTTCCGGCTCTCATTATGTGGTTTTAAAAAAAAAAATGGTGGTTAGGGCCTACTAACGGCTTCTGCCCCTCCCTGGTGTTGCCCTCAACTAAATAAAGCTGAGCTTCAACCTTCCGGCTCTCATTATGTGGTTTTAAAAAAAAAAATGGTGGTTAGGGCCTACTAACGGCTTCTGCCCCTCCCTGGTGTTGCCCTCAACTAAATAAAGCTGAGCTTCAACCTTCCGGCTCTCATTATGTGGTTTTAAAAAAAAAAATGGTGGTTAGGGCCTACTAACGGCTTCTGCCCCTCCCTGGTGTTGTCCTCAACTAAATAAAGCTGAGCTTCAACCTTCCGGCTCTCATTATGTGGTTTTAAAAAAAAAAAAAATGGTGGTTAGGGCCTACTAACGGCTTCTGCCCCTCCCTGGTGTTGTCCTCAACTAAATAAAGCTGAGCTTCAACCTTCCGGCTCTCATTAAGTGGTTTTAAAAAAAAAATGGTGGTTAGGGCCTACTAACGGCTTCTGCCCCTCCCTGGTGTTGTCCTCAACTAAATAAAGCTGAGCTTCAACCTTCCGGCTCTCATTAAGTGGTTTTAAAAAAAAAATGGTGGTTAGGGCCTACTAACGGCTTCTGCCCCTCCCTGGTGTTGTCCTCAACTAAATAAAGCTGAGCTTCAACCTTCCGGCTCTCATTAAGTGGTTTTAAAAAAAAAAAAAATGGTGGTTAGGGCCTACTAACGGCTTCTGCCCCTCCCTGGTGTTGCCCTCAACTAAATAAAGCTGAGCTTCAACCTTCTGCTCCAAATTACCATTTTAAAAAATGCAATAGGCTTTTCCGGCCTACTAAAGGTGTCTGCCCCTCCCTGGTGTTGTCCTCAACTGAACAAAGCTGAGCTTCCACATTCTGGCTTTCGCCCTATACTATCAGATATTAAACTGCATTTGGCCTACTAGTGTGGTTAGGCCCTTGAAACAGTGTCTGCTGCTCTTGGGTTTGCTACTCCACTGAACAAAGCAATGCCGCCTGTTTAGTCCTGTTACCAATTTTGAACTGCATGTAGCCTACTTTATTCTTTGGCCCTATATCTGTTTCCTCCTCATCCTGCCCATTGCCCAGCCACTGCTAAATGAGTCTGCTGGTACATTGACCTAGACCACTACATTCCCCTTGTACTCTACACAGCCAGAATCTGTCCCTGCTGAAAGTAAGGTTCCCCTTCCCGCATGTTATACCACCTTACACAGGGACAAAGAGGAAGGTGCAGATGAAAGTGCAGGTTCCTTCATCAGGTGGGGGGGCATACTCGTTGGCGACGTCACTGGCACAGGGCCCCTCAGAGTACGCAAAAGTGTCGCTGCTGGTGGGAGGCGCCCCCGCCATGCAAACACACCGCCGTACTTTGAGGGGCCCTGTGCCAGTGGCAATGCGAACGAGTGGGCCCCCCCTGCTTGCTCAGGATCACAGCACTTGCAACTTTTAAATACTTACCTTTCCCTGCAACACCGCCGTGACGTAGTCCGCATTTCCTGGGCCCACGAAAAACTTGAGCCAGCCCTACTCCCCCCACAACTTTCCCCCAATTCCCTATGCCCAACTATTATTATACAGTTAATTAAGATTGGCAAGCTTCAGAAACAAGAATGGATGTTTTTGGCATTAAAATGGGCACTGTAGGTGTTTTCCTGGCCTCCACTCACTGCCGACTATGCTTCCCCATTGACTTGCATTGGGTTTCGTGTTTCGGTCGATCCCCGACTTTTAGCGATAATCGGCCGACTGCACTCGACTCGACTCTGGACAAAATCGGGTTTCCCAAAACCCTACTCGATCTTAAAAAAATGAAAGTCGCTCAACCCTACTCAACACTAGTTGTCAAGCGTTGTACGACGCATGCGTCATTTGGGCGCACCAGACAGGGCGCGGCCGACGCTACATGTTGCATTTTTCCTGCACCAAATTTCCGGTAAACAACGCATGCAACGCACTTGCATTGTAAATGCGCCAAGAAACCACATTACTGTCTATGTACAACGCATAGGGCGCAGGTGCCTGCGTTGACCCGCGTTGTTCGACGCATGCAGCTTTTGAGTAAAAAAACAAGTGATGAAGTGTCTAGACAGTGACAAGACCACCCCATAGATATAAAAAGGGTGATTGCATTGTATTTCACTTGCCTGCATGTCTGGAAACAGAGAGTACACGAGACACAGCTCTGCCTTCAAGAGATGTAAGTATATAATTTCTCTGCCCATTTTATTTTATTCTTTGCAATGTTTGTTGTTTTTTTTTATGTGTGTGACATTTTTTTTTTCTTGCAATTTATGGTGGTTTATTTAATTTTTATTGGGTTGTTCTGCGTTGACCGCATGCGTCAAAAAACGCTGCGTTGTGTATTGCGTTTTGGGTTGCATCAATGACGCTGCGCCCAAAGACGCTAATGTGAACGTAGCCTAAGAGGAGACTTTGTGCAGCAGATCTTCATGGTAAAATAGCTGCTAGGAAACCACTGCTAAGGACAGGCAAAAAGCAGAAGAGACTTGTTTGGGCTAAAGAACACAAGGAATGGACATTAGACCAGTGGAAATCTGTGCTTTGGTCTTGGGAGTCCAAATTTGAGATCTTTGATTCCAACCACGTGTCTTTGTGCGATGCAGAAAAGGTGAACGGATGGAATCTACATGCCTGGTTCCCACCGTGAAGCATGAAGGAGGAGGTGTGATGGTGTGGGGGTACTTTTCTGGTAACACTGTCTGGGATTTATTCAAAATTGAATGCATACTGAACCCGGATGGCTACCATAGCATCTTGCAGTGGCTTGATATTCCATCCGTTTTGCGTTTAGTTGGACCATCATATATTTTTCAACAGGACAATGACCCCAAACACACCTCCAGGCTGTGTAAGGGCTATTTGACCAAGAAGGAGAGTAATGAGGTGCTACGCCAGATGAACTGGCCTCCACAGTCACCAGACCTGAACCCAATCGAGTTGGTTTGGGGTGAGCTGGACTGCAGAGTGAAGGCAAAAGGGCCAACAAGTGCTAAGCATCTGTGGGAACTCCTTCAAGATTGTTTGAAGACCATTTCCGGTGACTACCTCTTGAAGCTCATCAAGAGAATGCCAAGAGTGTGCAAAGCAGTCATCAAAGCAAAATGTGGCTACTTTGAAGAACCTAGAATATAAGACATATTTCCAGCTGTTTCACACTTTTTTGTTAAGTATATAATTCCACATGTGTTAATTCATAGTTTTGATGCTTCAGTGTGAATTTACAATTTTCATAGTCATGAAAATACAGAGAAATCTTTAAATGAGAAGGTGTGTCCAAACTTTTCATCTGTACCGTATATATATACAGTGGGGCAAAAAAGTATTTAGTCAGTCAGCAATAGTGCAAGTTCCACCACTTAAAAAGATGAGAGGCGTCTGTAATTTACATCATAGGTAGACCTCAACTATGGGAGACAAACTGAGAAAAAAAAATCCAGAAAATCACATTGTCTGTTTTTTTATCATTTTATTTGCATATTATGGTGGAAAATAAGTATTTGGTCAGAATCAAAGAAATCAAGATTTCTGGCTCTCGCAGACCTGTAACTTCTTCTTTAAGAGTCTCCTCTTTCCTCCACTCATTACCTGTAGTAATGGCTCCTGTTTAAACTTGTTATCAGTATAAAAAGACACCTGTGCACACCCTCAAACAGTCTGACTCCAAACTCCACTATGGTGAAGACCAAAGAGCTGTCAAAGGACACCAGAAACAAAATTGTAGCCCTGCACCAGGCTGGGAAGACTAAATCTGCAATAGCCAACCAGCTTGGAGTGAAGAAATCAACAGTGGGAGCAATAATTAGAAAAAGGAAGACATTCAAGACCACTGATAATCTCCCTCGATCTGGGGCTCCACACAAAATCCCACCCCGTGGGGTCAGAATGATCACAAGAACGGTGAGCAAAAATCCCAGAACCACGTGGGGGGACCTAGTGAATGAACTGCAGAGAGCTGGGACCAATGTAACAAGGCCTACCATAAGTAACACACTACGCCACCATGGACTCAGATCCTGCAGTGCCAGACGTGTCCCACTGCTTAAGCCAGTACATGTCCGGGCCCGTCTGAAGTTTGCTAGAGAGCATTTGGATGATCCAGGGGAGTTTTGGGAGAATGTCCTATGGTCTGATGAAACCAAACTGGAACTGTTTGGTAGAAACACAACTTGTCGTGTTTGGAGGAAAAAGAATACTGAGTTGCATCCATCAAACACCATACCTACTGTAAAGCATGGTGGTGGAAACATCATGCTTTGGGGCTGTTTCTCTGCAAAGCGGCCAGGACGACTGATCCGGGTACATGAAAGAATGAATAGGGCCATGTATCGTGAGATTTTGAGTGCAAACCTCCTTCCATCAGCAAGGGCATTGAAGATGAAACGTGGCTGGGTCTTTCAACATGACAATGAGCCAAAGCACACCACCAGGGCAACGAAGGAGTGGCTTCGTAAGAAGCATTTCAAGGTCCTGGAGTGGCCTAGCCAGTCTCCAGATCTCAACCCTATAGGAAACCTTTGGAGGGAGTTGAAAGTCCGTATTGCCAAGCGAAAAGCCAAAAACATCACTGCTCTAGAGGAGAACTGCATGGAGGAATGGGCCAACATACCAACAACAGTGTGTGGCAACCTTGTGAAGACTTACAGAAAACGTTTGACCTCTGTCATTGCCAACAAAGGATGTATTACAAAGTATTGAGATGAAATTTTGTTTCTGACCAAATACTTATTTTCCACCATAATATGCAAATAAAATGATAAAAAAACAGACAATGTGATTTTCTGGATTTTTTTTTTCTCAGTTTGTCTCCCATAGTTGAGGTCTACCTATGATGTAAATTACAGACGCCTCTCATCTTTTTAAGTGGTGGAACTTGCACTATTGCTGACTGACTAAATACTTTTTTGCCCCACTGTATATATATATATATATATATATATATATATATATATATATATATATATATATATATATATATATATATATATATATATACATATATGTTCTACATAATTTGAACTCTAAGAAGCATCCAATCTTTCATGATTTCGATTATGGGATTATCCTTTCACATTTGATCCTAGCAATCATATTGTGAAGGTGGCTATCACCTAAGCTTCTTGCAGCAAGGTTAGAGACTAGTGAAAGTTTGATCATTACAAAATACATCAGATTAGCCCTAGTTTAACCTAGTTTAAAGTGGGCATATGCTATAACTTTCTTTGATCATGGCAAACAGTAAAAAAATATATTTTTTCAGTTTGCTTTGAAAAAAAATTAGCCTGGCAAGCAGATGCTGATATGTAAATAAATATTAAATCTATATAGGATATGCCTAAAATATTTCAGTTTAGGATCACATTTAAAGATTCCTTTATTTTTGTCTTGCTTTATTTTTGTCTACGCTTAATATTGTTGAAGAGGGATTTACACAGCATTCTTTCTTTTATTCTTTTACTACATTTAATGTTGAGGCTTATAGTGAAATGTCTTCTCGTAAATCTCAATGTCAGTAATAGGCTTCTCCTGTGAAGAGCATTAAAAACAAAGAAATATGGTTATCAGACAGATATCAGATTTTAGTAGGTTTATTTCTCCTCATTCCCTCCAGCAAGGAAAAAAAGGGTTCGAGAAGCCAGTTGAATATGCACATACCAGCATTAGGCACAGCGTTATAGCCTATGCGTTTCGACATAGGTCTTATTCATGGCAAGAGGCAGAGAAAAGTAAGTTGATTCTTATAGCAACTCTTGCCAACACCACAGCTGATTTCATTAAGATTAATTACACGAGCTGGACTGGCAGAAAATGCTGCATGAATAGATTCACTCTTCAATTAATACAGAAAAATGAACATAGATATAACAACATAATTAAATATAACATACATGTTGCACATTAATTTTATAAAATTCAGAGTAGAGCTATATTGATATTAATACAAGTTTAATACTGGAGAATTAAATCCTGCCTGTAGTGCATACCATGCGGCACTCTAGTTTCAAGGGTGAAGATCCAGAAGGACTCTCTATTTAAGAGTTTCCTCCTGTGATCTCCACCCCTGTATGGCTTGCAAACCTTCTCAATCCAGCAAAAAGCAAAACCTGATGTATCACCCTTGTGAACACGTGCAAAATGCTTAGATACCGCAGAGGGGAAAAATGCTGCTGGATTAGTTGCTTTGGAAAGTTGTCTTCTCATTTTGGTTTTCAGTGGGCATGTGTGCAACCCACATATTGTAACTTGCATAAAGTGCACTCCACAAGATATACCACATATGTTTCATTGCAGTTAATAAAGTCTTTAATACAATACTTTCTTGAGTTTTTTTTATGACTGATATTTTTTGCTTTTTAAGGCAAAACTACATGCTGTATAGCGTTGTGCCCCACATTTGAAAAAAACCTCCAAATTAAGCCACGTTTTTCTCCCCGATATGATACCATCTGGCTACTGCTGAACAAGTTAGGTAAAAAAATTGACCCTAATGTAGGCGCTTTCCTGGCTACATACCTAATGTTGTCATTAACTAGCTGAGCAAGACTATCATCTTGGTATAATACAGGGATATATTTCCTAATAATGCCAATTATGTCTTTATGATGAGGGCTGTATTCTGTTGAGAATGTAATACAATCTAATGATTTTTTATCTCTATTTCTGTTAGTATCACATAAAAGTGCGTTCCGATATATACCACTGATTCTTGCCCTAGCTTTATTGAGAGTCCATTCGACCTATGTCGAAACGCGTAGGCTAACGCTGTGCCTAATGCTGGTATGTGCATGGTGTTGTAACAGCTAGTTTTAATACTTTAAGTGATGAACCATATGGGATGATATTTTAATTATGCACAAATAAATTTTGAAATTTTAATCAAGATCCCTATTTTTATTATTTACCTAAGGAAAAAAAGGTTTTCATCTTTGGAAAATTTTAGATAATGCCTTTATTTTTTTTACACAATTGGAATTACAATTATGTTATGACCCCAATGGCGAGGGTCTCAGAGGAACAAGTAAGTCTGCGAAGTACAAAAATCCAGCTCATAGGGCAGTGGTAACTAGGTTGACCATATATCTACTCCTAACGCCAACACTAGAAGTAGCCGGGGAACATGCCTACGTTGGTCGCTAGATGTCTCGCGCCAGCCGGAGGACTAACTACCCCTAGAAGAGGAAAACAAAGACCTCTCTTGCCTCCAGATAATAGACCCCAAAAGTTGGATACAAGCCCCCCACAAATAATAACGGTGAGGTAAGAGGAAATGACAAACACAGAGATGAACTAGGTTTAGCAAAGAGAGGCCCACTTACTAATAGCAGAATGTAGTAAGATAACTTATATGGTCAACAAAAACCCTATCAAAATTCCACACTGGAAATTCAAGAACCCCCGAACCGTCTAACGGCCCGGGGGGAGAACTCCAGCCTCCCTAGAGCTTCCAGCAAGGTTAGGATACAGATTATGTACAAGCTGGACAAAAATGCAAACAAAAACAAATAGCAAAAAGCAAGAAAGCAGACTTAGCTTAATCTAGCAGGAACCAGGATCAGTAGACAAGAGCACAACAGATTAGCTCTGATTACAACGTTGCCAGGCATTGAACTGAAGGTCCAGGGAGCTTATATAGCAACACCCCTGAACTAACGGCCCAGGTGAGCCTACAAGGGATGACTGACATACCCAGAGTCAAATCACTAGTAACCACTAGAGGGAGCCAAAAAGCAAATTCACAACAGTACCCCCCCCCTTAGTGAGGGGTCACCGAACCCTCACCAAGACCACCAGGGCGATCAGGATGAGCGGCGTGAAAGGCACGAACCAAATCGGCCGCATGCACATCAGAGGCGACCACCCAGGAATTATCCTCCTGACCATAGCCCTTCCACTTGACCAGGTACTGAAGCCTCCGCCTGGAGAGACGAGAATCTAAGATCTTCTCCACCACGTACTCCAACTCGCCCTCAACCAACACCGGAGCAGGAGGCTCCGCAGAAGGGACCACAGGCACAACGTACCGCCGCAACAAGGACCTATGAAATACGTTGTGAATGGCAAACGACACCGGAAGATCCAGGCGAAAGGATACAGGATTAAGGATTTCCAATATCTTGTAAGGACCAATGAAGCGAGGCTTAAATTTGGGAGAGGAGACCTTCATAGGAACAAATCGAGAAGACAGCCATACCAAATCCCCAACGCGAAGTCGGGGACCCACACCGCGGCGGCGGTTGGCAAAACGCTGAGCCTTCTCCTGTGACAACTTCAAGTTGTCCACCACATGACTCCAGATCCGCTGCAACCTATCCACCACAGAATCCACCCCAGGACAGTCAGAAGGCTCCACATGTCCCGAGGAAAAACGAGGATGGAAACCAGAGTTGCAGAAAAATGGCGAAACCAAGGTGGCGGAACTAGCCCGATTATTAAGGGCAAATTCAGCCAACGGCAAGAAGGTCACCCAATCATCCTGATCAGAAGATACAAAACACCTCAAATAAGCCTCCAGAGTCTGATTAGTTCGCTCCGTTTGTCCGTTAGTCTGGGGATGAAAAGCGGACGAAAACGACAAATCAATGCCCATCCTACCACAAAAGGATCGCCAGAACCTGGAAACAAACTGGGATCCTCTGTCCGACACAATATTCTCAGGAATGCCGTGCAAACGAACCACGTTCTGGAAGAACACAAGAACCAGATCAGAAGAGGAGGGCAGCTTAGGCAAAGGAACCAAATGGACCATCTTGGAGAAACGATCACATATCACCCAGATGACAGACATGCCCTGAGACACTGGAAGATCAGAAATGAAATCCATAGAGATGTGTGTCCAAGGTCTCTTCGGGACAGGCAAGGGCAAGAGCAACCCGCTGGCACGAGAACAGCAAGGCTTAGCTCGAGCACAAGTTCCACAGGACTGCACAAATGACCGCACATCCCTTGACAAGGAAGGCCACCAAAAGGACCTGGCCACCAGATCTCTGGTGCCAAAAATTCCCGGGTGCCCTGCCAACACTGAGGAATGAACCTCGGAAATGACTCTGCTGGTCCATTTAGCAGGCACAAACAATCTGTCAGATGGACAAGAGTCAGGCCTACCAGCCTGAAATCTCTGCAACACACGCCGCAGATCAGGAGAAATAGCTGACAAGATAACTCCTTCCTTAAGAATACCCACAGGTTCAGCAACTCCAGGAGCATCAGGCACAAAGCTCCTAGACAGAGCATCGGCCTTCACATTCTTAGAACCTGGTAAATACGAGACCACAAAGTCAAAACGGGAGAAAAACAATGACCAGCGGGCCTGTCTAGGATTCAGGCGTTTAGCAGACTCGAGATACATCAGATTTTTGTGATCAGTGAAGACCACCACACGATGCTTAGCACCCTCGAGCCAATGACGCCACTCCTCAAATGCCCACTTCATGGCCAACAACTCCCGATTGCCCACATCATAATTTCGCTCTGCCGGCGAAAACTTCTTGGAGAAAAAGGCACAAGGTCTCATAGTAGAGCAACCAGGGCCTCTCTGTGACAAAACGGCCCCTGCCCCAATCTCCAAAGCATCCACCTCCACCTGAAAGGGAAGTGAGGTGTCAGGTTGGCACAAAACAGGCGCCGAAGTAAACCGGCGTTTCAACTCCTGGAAAGCCTCCACGGCAGCAGGAGCCCAGTTAGCTACATCAGAGCCTTTCTTGGTCATATCCGTCAATGGTTTAACAACGCTAGAAAAATTTGCGATAAAACGACGGTAGAAGTTAGCAAAACCCAAGAACTTCTGAAGACTCTTAACTGACGAGGGTTGAGTCCAATCATGAATAGCTCGGACCTTGACTGGGTCCATCTCCACAGCAGAAGGGGAAAAAATGAACCCCAAAAAGGGAACCCTCTGTACACCAAAGAGACACTTTGAGCCTTTAACAAACAAAGAATTTTCACGCAAAATCTTAAAAACCATCCTGACCTGCTCCACATGCGAGTCCCAATCATCAGAAAAAACCAGAATATCATCCAGATAAACAATCAAAAATTTATCCAGATACTTCCGGAAAATGTCATGCATGAAGGACTGAAAAACTGAAGGTGCATTAGAGAGCCCAAATGGCATCACCAAGTACTCAAAATGACCTTCGGGCGTATTGAATGCGGTTTTCCATTCATCGCCTTGCTTAATGCGCACAAGGTTGTACGCACCACGAAGGTCTACCTTGGTGAACCACTTGGCACCTTTAATCCGGGCAAACAAGTCTGACAACAGCGGCAAAGGATACTGAAATTTAACAGTGATCTTGTTTAAAAGCCGATAGTCAATACAAGGCCTCAAAGATCCGTCCTTTTTGGCCACAAAAAAGAATCCCGCACCAAGAGGGGAAGAAGAAGGACGGATATGCCCCTTCTCAAGAGACTCCTTGATATATGAACGCATCGCGGTATGTTCAGGTACCGACAAATTAAACAGTCTCCCCTTAGGAAACTTACTGCCAGGAATCAAATCTATTGCACAGTCACATTCCCTATGAGGAGACAGTGCACTGGACTTAGACTCGCTGAAGACATCCTGATAATCAGACAAATACGCCGGAACTTCCGAGGGCGTAGAAGAAGCAATAGACAAGGGCAGGGAATCTCCATGAATTCCATGGCAACCCCAACTAGACACCGACATTGCCTTCCAGTCCAAGACTGGATTATGGGTCTGTAACCATGGCAAACCCAAAACAACCAAATCATGCATCTTATGCAGAACAAGAAAACGTATCACCTCCCGATGTTCGGGAGTCATGCACATGGTAACCTGTGTCCAAAACTGCGGTTTATTTTTTGCCAAAGGCGTAGCATCAATACCCCTAAGAGGGATAGGATTTTCTAATGGCTCCAGAACAAAACCGCAGCGCTTGGCAAATTACAGATCCATCAGACTCAGGGCAGCACCTGAGTCTACAAACGCCATGACAGGATACGATGACAGTGAGCAAATCAAAGTTACAGATAGAATAAATTTAGGTTGCAAATTACCAATGGCGACAGGACTAACAACCCTAGTAAGACGTTTAGAGCATGCTGAGATAACATGTGTAGAATCACCACAGTAGTAACACAAGCCATTCTGGCGTCTATGAATTTTCCGCTCATTTCTAGTCAGGATTCTATCACATTGCATTAAATCAGGTGCCTGTTCAGACATCACCATGAGGGAATTTGCGGTTTTGCGCTCCCGCAACCGCCGGTCGATTTGAATTGCCAGGGCCATGGAATCATTCAGACCTGTGGGAATGGGAAAACCCACCATCACATTCTTAATGGCTTCAGAAAGGCCATTTCTGAAATTTGCAGCCAATGCACACTCGTTCCAATGGGTCAGCACGGACCATTTCCGAAATTTTTGGCAATACACTTCAGCCTCGTCCTGGCCCTGAGACATAGCCAGCAAGGCTTTTTCTGCCTGAATCTCAAGATTGGGTTCCTCATAAAGCAAACCGAGTGCCAGAAAAAACGCATCAATATCAGCCAATGCCGGATCTCCTGGCGCCAGCGAGAAGGCCCAATCCTGAGGGTCGCCCCGTAAAAAAGAAATAACAATTTTCACTTGCTGAGCGGAGTCTCCAGATGAACAGGGTCTCAGGGACAAAAACAATTTACAATTATTCCTGAAATTTCTAAATTTAAATCGGTCTCCGGAAAACAGTTCAGGAATCGGTATCTTAGGTTCTGACATAGGATTTCTGATAACATAATCTTGTATGCCCTGCACACGAGCAGTAAGCTGGTCCACACCTGTAATCAAGGTCTGGACATTCATGTCTGCAGCAAACACAAGCCACTTAGAGGTAAAGGGGAAAAGAAAAAAAAATGAGAAAGAGAAAAAAAAACTCAGAATTTTCTTTCTTATAATCCCGCTTCTGCAATGCATTTAACATTTAATACTGGCCTGGCAAACTGTTATGACCCCAATGGCGAGGGTCTCAGAGGAACAAGTAAGTCTGCGAAGTACAAAAATCCAGCTCATGGGGCAGTGGTAACTGGGTTGACCATATATCTACTCCTAACGCCAACACTAGAAGTAGCCGGGGAACATGCCTACGTTGGTCGCTAGATGTCTCGCGCCAGCCGGAGGACTAACTACCCCTAGAAGAGGAAAACAAAGACCTCTCTTGCCTCCAGAGAATAGACCCCAAAAGTTGGATACAAGCCCCCCACAAATAATAACGGTGAGGTAAGAGGAAATGACAAACACAGAGATGAACTAGGTTTAGCAAAGAGAGGCCCACTTACTAATAGCAGAATGTAGTAAGATAACTTATATGGTCAACAAAAACCCTATCAAAATTCCACACTGGAAATTCAAGAACCCCCGAACCGTCTAACGGCCCGGGGGGAGAACTCCAGCCTCCCTAGAGCTTCCAGCAAGGTAAGGATACAGATTATGTACAAGCTGGACAAAAATGCAAACAAAAACAAATAGCAAAAAGCAAGAAAGCAGACTTAGCTTAATCTAGCAGGAACCAGGATCAGTAGACAAGAGCACAACAGATTAGCTCTGATTACAACGTTGCCAGGCATTGAACTGAAGGTCCAGGGAGCTTATATAGCAACACCCCTGACCTAACGACCCAGGTGAGCATACAAGGGATGGCAGACATTCCCAGAGTCAAATCACTAGTAACCACTAGAGGGAGCCAAAAAGGTAAATTCACAACAGCAGAGGTAATCAGTCACAATGGTGTGTGTCTCAACTTCTAGTTCTGCAGAGTTTCTACTGCAGACAAATACTACTTTATAAGGGTAGCAAATTTTAGTGACACAAAATGCTTAATTCTGCTCTGCAGGTTAAAAAACTATTGCAAAAGCACCGTATTGCTACAGTTCTACTCATGATTACTATAAAAAAAATCTAAACTTGTCTTTAAATATGAACTTTTCTTTTTTCAATATAAAGTTCTTTTTCACTTTAGCTCACCTTGATTCGCTATTTTTAGACAATTTTGTCTCTCACTGACAGGTACTTTACAAGGAAAATAGTTTCCATAGCAAGATTATGTGGGAGGCTGTTTATGTCATGTTCAGAAACACAGACTATGACAAAAGGCTGCAGCTATATATTCGAAAAGTAATGTTAGAGTAGCATAAAACCATTGTTTATAATTCAGTGGAAAGTTGTTATATGACTTGTATTTAAGAACTTTTGATGGATTAATATTAATGCACTTGACACACATACAATACTTTGTATCACATAAGTTGTGCAATCAGCATGTCAGCACTTTATTTCTACTTACATAGCTGCTACTTGTTGTTGATATTATTAGAAAATATTAACTGTAGCTCAGCAGAATATTTCCCCTTTATACAGATCGATCACTTGCATGACAAATAAATCCATACAAAGAGACAGGGTAGATAAATGTCACATGCAATGTGCTTTGGGAACTGTCCAGCAAGAATGATAACAGCATTGCAAAAGTTTGTTGCTAATTAAAACAAAAATATATGTTTGCAATCATCTTGCTAGAAATGTTATTAACCATGAAATTTTATTGAACAACCAAAATAAATCCACTGCTAGACTGTATTAAGCAGTGAGAATAGATTGTACTGAACTTATAGAAAAGTAGAGGTTTTTGAAGATAAGATTGGACCAGATAACTCTTCAGGATGTTAGTAGAACTCTCAAGAAATAAATCAAGGCACTGACTGCTTATAATTGTCTTTTCAATAGGATAACATCAGTGCGTTCATGTATTCTTAGATATACTGTATATTTAGTCATATACTGTATGTAGATATACTCTACGCCGCGCTTAGTAACCTGGTATTTACCCTGGTTACCAGTGTAAAATGTAAAAAAACAAACACTACATACTCACCTTCGCGTCCCCCGGCGTCCGCTTCCTGCACTGACTGAGTGCCGGCCCTAACAGCAGAGCGGTGACGTCACCGCTGTGTTGTACTTTTACTTCACGGCCAGCGTTCAGTCAGTGCAGGAAGCGGACGGCGGGGGACGCGAAGGTGAGTATGTAGTGTTTGTTTTTTTACATTTTACACTGGTAACCAGGGTAAACATCGGGTTACTAAGCGCGGCCCTGCGCTTAGTAACCCGATATTTACCCTGGTTACCATTGTAAAACATCGCTGGTATCGTTGCTTTTGCTGTCAAACACAACGATGCACGGCGATCTGACGACCAAATAAAGTTCTGAACTTTAATCAACAACCAGCGATATCACAGCAGGATCCTGATCGCTGCTGCGTGTCAAACACAACGATATCGCTAGCCAGGACGCTGCAACGTCACGGATCGCTAGCGATATCATTTAATGTGACGGTACCTTAAGGGTTCATTTGCACAGATCAACCAGCGGCGGCATGATATGACCTCTGATCAGTAAACCTTTGCTTATCAGTGGTCATTTTAATGCCCTTTTACTCAGGTAGACCAAAGTAAACGGTGTGTGCTGAGCGATCTATACTGAATCCCTCAGTGTGCATAGGCTGCTATTATTCTCAGCAGCATGAGTCCTGTTTACACAAGATGATGTACCTTCAAGAATGATGATCTTTTCACTGTGCAAAAAGATTATTTCACATTTTGTTCATTCAACGGGTGATCGTCAGCTTGTTTACAAGGCAAGATAGTTATGTAATGAGCAATAGCAACACTTGTACACAATTTTCTTGTGTAAAAGTTTCAAAAAGGAGTTTTGTAGGGATAACTCACTGTCCAAACATAATAGAAAAGCTACACAGCTGATCTTGAATTGCACAATTGAGATAGCAGTCTCTAAAAGCTGCAAAAGTATTGAAGAGTTAGGGGCACACAAGAGTTTTAGAAATTCCAGAGAACAATTCTTCCAAGTTGTTGAAATAAAAGAGTTGTGTAATATTAGGCTTGGGAAGGCACTGATGTGAGATAATAAAAATAAGTACATGATTCTGAAAGTTACAAAATATAACTTCATAAAATGTTTCTGGTGACGGTTAAGCTTACTTGATCAGCAGATCAGATATCACACTCAAACAGGAATAAAAGATGTAGAACTTAACCCACTAAGGGTACCGTCACACAGTGCCATTTTCATCGCTACGACGGTACGATTCGTGACGTTCCAGCGATATCCATACGATATTGCAGTGTCTGACACGCAGCAGCGATCAGGGACCCTGCTGAGAATCGTACGTCGTAGCAGATCGTTTGGAACTTTCTTTCGTCGCTTGATCACCCGCTGACATCGCTGGATCGTTGTGTGTGACACCAATCCAGCGATGTGTTCGCTTGTAACCAGGGTAAACATCGGGTAACTAAGCGCAGGGCCGCGCTTAGTAACCCGATGTTTACCCTGGTTACCAGCGTAAACGTAAAAAAACCAAACAGTACATACTCACATTCCGGTGTCTGTCCTCCGGCGTCTCAGCTTCTCTGCACTGTGAGCGCCGGCCAGCCGGAAAGCGAGCACAGCGGTGAAGTCACCGCTCTGCTTTCCGGCTATGGTGCTTACACAGTGCAGAGAAGCACAGCGCCGGGGGACAGACACCGGAATGTAAGTATGTACTGTTTGTTTTTTTTACATTTACGCTGGTAACCAGGGTAAACATCGGGTTACTAAGCGCGGCCCTGCGCTTAGTAACCCGATGTTTACCCTGGTTACCCGGGGACTTTGGCATCGCTCCAGCGCCGTGATTGCAAAGTGTGACCGCAGTCTACGACGCTGGAGCGATAATCATACGACGCTGCGACGTCACAGATCGTGCCGTCGTAGCGATGAAAATGGTACTGTGTGACGGTACCCTAAATCTCTTTTAGACATATCAGTGACAAATGCACCACATGAGGAATGATGGTTTAGAGACAAGAGAAGTAAAATGATTACATTGTATGAAAGAGGGCAAGGGTACATGAAGATTTTCAAATAACAGCTATTAAACTGGAACATAATATTAAGAATAATGCAAAACCTCTCTGAGGAAGTAGCTCTGAGTTGGAAAAAGCTGCTAAAATGACAAATTGGATTGCTTCATAACACAGTAATCTTACATAGCAGTGGGATGAATGGATATCGCACTCAAAAGTCAATGCTGTTATCAAAGCTCAAGAAAGTCCACTTCATAAATTGTAAGGCTTATATACTTAAGGTTCAAGAATTTATGGGTAAATAGCCAGTTTTTAGGATAACAAATTCAATCTAATTGATAATAGATAACAGCTTATATGGCCAACTAACATGGTAACAATTAATCATTCAGCTTTCTGTACCAATAGTAAGGGACTTAAAGACCCATCATCAAATTAATCATAGCAACCCAAAAAAAAAAAAAGGATGACATAAGGTCAGACCAAATACCATAACCAAAACACTTTATTGACAATTATTAAAACAAGTGTGCAGGAGGCAATACAAACATTGGCGACATAAGTGTGGACATTGTAAAAAGTAGCAGGAGGCACGTACACAGGACTGTAAGTCCACAAAAGGAAGAAGTAACTACCACTCCTAGTATCAATAATTTAATTCATACCCATAAGGTGTCACCCAATAGAAAAAATGAAAAAAATATAGAAATAATAACATAAAAAATAAACAAAATTAAAGGAAAAAATGGAGATAAATGCACAGAGTAGTATACGGTGGTAGGGGATAAAGTCTGCATGCGGAGGCCAGGAAAAAATCCCTATAAACCACACTCCCAAAATCACCACAGGCTTTAATCGTAAACCAGAATCGGATCTAACATTCAATATGGAGCCAGTGGTGAACACATTCAATAATGGGCCATGAATAATAAAGGGAGAAAAAGCGCTGCAGAAATTACCCACCGCAGAGTAGACCGTCAGTCCTGGGGACGCGCCTCCGTCAATAACTGAAAGCAACATTTATAGCCCAATATAAGCCCCTGTCCATTATCTCAGGGTTTTCATGACAGCCGGGGGTCTGCAGAAGACACCCGTGTCTGTCATCATAATGTTCCTATGAACACCATCTTCTGGCCAGCATTCATAGGAGATCGTGATTTTTACTAAAGCCCTGCTATGTATAGCATAGCACAGGCACTCTGTTTATCCCTGCTTCAAGTCTCTTAAGGGAACTATTAAATAAAGTAGAAAGTGAAAAAAGTAAAAAAATATTGCAAAGTTTAAAAACCACAAAAGTTTAAATCATCCCCATTAAAAACAAAACAATAAAAACATACAGTATTTGGTATCAATGAATTCAGAAATATTTGATCTATCAAAATATAAAGTAAACTAATCAAATCAGTAAATAGCATATAGAGAAAAAATAGAAAAAGCAAAATTACGTTTTTTTGATCGTCGCAACACTAAAATACAATAAGAGGGAATCAAAACATATCAACACCAAAAAGGTATCATTAGAAATATCAGCTCATGGGGAAAAAATAAGCCATCACATAGCCCCAGATATTGAAAAATAAAAATGCTACTGGTCTTGGAAAATGGCGACAAACGAAACTTTTTTACAGACAAAATTTCAGATCTTTTCACCACTTAAATTAAAAAAGAACCTATACATGTTTGGTATCTAATGATAATAATAGCGTTGAGGCATACATATTACACACATGGGGCACACATATTTTATCTATATCAGAATTAGTACCTACACTAGTGTTCCATGTGCGTATGCTAGGACTAAATAAAGGGACAACTGAAAACCAGAAATCCTAACACTCCACAGAGAAACACAGTCAACAAGTCCCATAAAACATATATCTTTATTAGATGTACATTAAAAGAATCAACAATACAAGAAAAAGGTACATAGGAAACAATGGGGCTAGTAGGAAAACCGTATGTCCATGCACAATGCACATCGGGCTATAAGATCACATCACCGCAGCAGCACATAATCTACTAATAGTATAGACCACGCAGAGTGGATGAAAACACATCTAGAGGCGCACCTATGCTGAATAATCTCCATAGGACTGATACTGAGAGTATAGTGTCACACCCCCTGAGGAAGGAGCATTGCGGTGCTCCGAAACGCGTGTCGGGGTGGGCTTGGGGTCCCTCACCGCTAACGCACATCAGGTAATACCTCTATGACTTTTATCTTTGTGCTAGATGGCTGCTATTTAGTGATTAGAATTTTCTTGTGTGCATTTGCACTATACTCTCAGTATCAGTCCTATGGAGATTATTCAGCATAGGTGCGCCTCTAGACGTGTTTTCATCCACTCTGCGTGGTCTATACTATTAGTAGATTATGTGCTGCTGCTGCATATGTTTTATGGGACTTGTTGACTGTGTTTCTCTATGGAGTGTTAGGATGTTTGGTATCTGCATACTTGTACTGACCAGAGGAATCATTGCCAGAGCAGTGTTACCATATAGTGAACATGATAAATAAAAAACCTGAAAAACAATTGTGGAATTTCACAGTTTTTACAATTTCACTGCACTTGGAATTTTTTCCTGTATTCCAATACATTATGTGGTAAAATCAATAGTGTCTTTCAAAAGTACAGCAAATCTTGCAAAAAAATAAGCTCTCATACGTCTATATTAACTGAAAAATGAAAAAGAAAAAAGGTATGGCTTTTGGAAGAAGAGGAGGAAAAAACAAAATGGAAAATCGCCCATGTGTTTAAGGGGTTAAATCTCTATAGGAATCAATCAGGTTGTTTTTTGTAGGGGTACTTATGCTGTCAACAATCAACTATCCTATTACTGACCACTGTCATTCTTAATATAGGTAATTTAGGAATAGGAATAGAGATCTTTATTTTAGTGATATTAACAATACTTTTTGCTATTGTCAATTCACTGGATTTGATTGTCCCCTTTAGGTTATTTTGAGACACAAACAGTCTATAATTTTAAGGGTAGGTTAATTTTAACATTGAGAGATAGAATGTCAAAAATAAAATCCAGATAATCAGATTGTATAAATTATATAAATTTGTTTGCATTTTTCAGTGAGAAATAAGTATTTGAGCCCTCAAACAAGACTTAATACTTGGTGGCAAAACCCTTGTTGGCAAGCACAGCAGTCCGACATTTTTGTAGTTGATGATGAGGTTTGCGCACATGTCAGGAGGAATTTTGGTCCACTCCTCTTTGCAGATCATCTCTAAATCATTAAGATTGAGGCTTGATAACGCGGAGCTTCAACTCCCTCCATAAGTTTTCTATGGATTAAGGTCTGGAGACTGGCTAGTCCACTCCATGACCTTAATGTGCTTCTTTTTGAGCAACTCGTTAGTTGCCTTGGCTTCATGTTTTGAGTCATATGCAAACATAGCTTATATATGCCAAGTGACCTTAACCTATCTGACTACATACAAAGTGATGATAATTATGGGTGATCAACAGTTGTAATCTGGTGACTTGTATGGTTGTAATTTTGGACTACTACAACATGTGCAAAAATTGAACCTTTTTAACCCCTTAAGCCCCAAGGGTGGTTTGCACGTTAATGACTGGGCCAATTTTTACAATTCTGACCACTGTCCATTTATGAGGTTATAACTCTGGAACGCTTCAATGGATACTGATGATTCTGACGCTGTTTTCTCATGACATATCGTACTTCATTATAGTGGTAAAATTTATTTGATGTTACCTGTGTTTATTTGTGAAAAAATGGAAATTTGGCAAAAATTTTGAGAAATATCGCAATTCGCCATGTTGTGTTTGGAGAGCCCCTGATGTGCCTAAACATTGAAACCCCCCACAAGTGTCAGCATTTTGGAAAGTAGACCCCTAAGGAACTTATCTAGATGTGTGGTGAGCACTTTGACCCACCAAGTGCTTCACAGAAGTTTATAATGCAGAGCTGTAAAAATAACAAATCATGTTTTCTGAAAAAAATGATATTTTTGCCCCCAATTTTTTGTTTTCCCAAGGGTACGAGAAGAAATTGTACCACAAACGTTGTTGTGCAATTTGTCCTGAGTACGCTAATACCCCATATATGGGGTTACACCACTGTTTGTATGCATGGCGAAGCTCAGAAGGGAAGGAGCGCCATTTGACTTTTCAATGCAAAATTGACTGGAATTGAGATGGGACGCTGTAGCGCCCCCTCCACCGCCGCAGGGCCGAGGGGTACCCGGTACCGGGCCTCTGAGTCTCTGCTTCTGGGGTTGTCACGGCGGCTAGGCCCCGGTCCGTGACCCTGCCGTGGGGCGCACAGTAGAATGCAAGGTGTGGGTGTTGGTAGTAATGATAGCGATGTAGCGGTGCAGTTGTGGGGTGCAGGTCGCAGTAAATAACAAGGACACCAGGTTGCAGTCTCTTTACCTATTTACTGGAGATCTCTGAGTCCTCAGTCCAGAACACGGTTTACCAGGCTACGCAAGTCCAGCCGGTCCAATGGCACGTCCAGAGTCCTCCTCTCAGGTGGAAATCTGTGCCTTCCTTCTAGCGCTATGTGTTGTAGTCCTTCCCTGCTGTGCTCACGGAAAGTGACCCCACAACGGTTGTGTCTGTTTCTTAAGTTCCCTCACAACTCGATTTGATGTTCCTCTGTAATCCACCCCTCCCTGTATTCAGGTTGGAATGGCACCCGTTTGTCAGGTAGGCCTGGAGTTCTTCCGGGACCCTAGAGACGCCCCTCTCCCGCAATTGCCCCCCAAGACTTCATAGGTGATATGTGGTAGACAGCCCGCCTGAGACCGACTGTCCTGCCGCTGTTTGGAGTATGGCTTGAAGCTGTATTCTAATCCACTCCCTCGGCGTTCCGGCCACCGGTATTGCGCCTCAGCAGGGTGCTGCCTCTTTCAACAAAACCCCTGCTGGTATACTCCTTCTGCTTGATCTCGTTTCTCACTCAGCACAATCTGCCTCGCTTCTAGTCCTTTCTTGGGCACCGCCGCTAAGCTGAGCAGGCACGGTCCCGTTACGTTCTCTCAATGCCAAGCCTCTGCCAGGATCCCACCCCTGGCAGAGACCCTACAGTCTCTCCCTTCACAACACCCTCTGCCACAGGGTGTTGCTCTGTTCAATCCCGTCAGCGTTCTCTCTCTAACTTCCTGCCTGACCCCCAGTTTACCCACTATGGTGGGGAGTGGCCTAATGAATAGCACCCTTAGCTCCCCCCGGAGGCCCTGCTGTGAAACATATTGGTGTCTGTGATACCTGATTGGAGGAACTCCTTCAGTGCCATCGAACGTACCATGGCTCCCCTTAGTGGCAGAGCCACAGTACTGCAACGACCAGGACTCTGGGGCGCTGCACTCCCCCCTGGTTAAACACAGTACTCCGGGACTGGGAAGAAAAACAACAATACAGATTAGTAAACAGACATACAATTTTGTTGAGTGCAAAACAATAAGTATACTTGAACAGGCTTCCCTTTATGGGAGGTGAGGACACTTTTAACGTTACAAACATAGTCAACATTATAAATTACAGGCTATACATAACTCCTGTTACCCAACCGGGTATTCTACTTAGTGCAAATTCTGGAACAATAAATTAACATTGCCTTTAAGAAACATACACTCTTAGTTTACCAAAGGCCTTCCTATAATCACATTACAGGGTAGGGTAACTTCACATTCTCCTACTTTGAACCTGCAGGACCGCCTGTCCCTATGGCACCAGACCTACTGCCTCTCCTTTCTTTTACAGGACCGCCCCGTTCAGCCAGGGCCTACTGCCTTTCGCTACTATACATAGTATAGACATAACATTCCTTTCGTTTAAAGAACTCTGAGCCAGCTCTACTCGGCTCCTTTAAGGACTCACTCTCTAACCCCTACGGGTTCGCTTTCTGTCCTTAGTAACAAAGTAACTTTCTATGGGGACGCAGGGTTTACCTTCTATCCTCACCTTCATCATTACTTCTTTACTTTCAACTACGCAGATCTCTACTTCTACCCCTGCGGGCTCTCTGCATCTTTTCCTTTCACACAACATTATTTTCAGATTTCACAATTCAAACAATTTAAACACATATAACTTTTCATGTAAAACAGTTACATTCTTTCTCAAAGCATCATCATATTACCGTTCTAAAACAGTATCGCTTTCAAGTTCAATTCCAGGCATCCCCTTTAAGAGGGGACCAAGCCTTTCTGAGGTAGCTCGTCTTCTCAGCCTACCAGTCCACGCAAAGGCTCCGGAATGGCATCTTCGCAAAGTGTCTTTTAACTAAAACCAGTAGGAAAGGTATCTTCGCAAAGTGTCTTTTAACTAAAACCAGTAGGAGGCACCCTTAAGAAGGTGCAACTATTTACAAGGAAGTTCGAATCATGCACAGTCCATGATTACTGCAGTTTGTGTAAAACTTCTGGAAAACAACAATAGTGACCCCGGGTCAACAAAGGGGTCACCTTTTAAAGTTTACCCTGGACGGGTTTAGCAACAAACAATCAGGAACAGTTAAAGGAAAACTATTTACATTTTTATAAAGCAATAAAATCTTACTGGGGTTCTGCGGAAGGCGACCTCTTATCCGGCCTCACCAGGCCAACAGATCGCACCGGTGAGCCAGGACGCCGTTCCGGTCCCAGTAATGATAAAATCCCTCGCCGGGAGGTCCTCCTTGTCGGCAGGTGCACCCGTCCTTCTGGGGCGCGGCGAGGCTGTGCTTCTCGTGATTCCGCGGGGCCGGGTCCCGCTGCCTTCCCTACGGGATCATCCCCTTCTTGTGTTCCAGCAGCCTGGAGGGCAACGCATCGCTGAACACCTCGGGCGAACCAGCCCGTCTCGCCAGTGTCCTTCCTCCACCTCGTGTAGGTGACGGCATCTCCTGGCTCCAGGTCACGATCGAGCCTCCCGCTGCAAGGCTCCACCTCCTCCCGATCCACGCGGACCTGCAGCGGCTCTCCAATTTCCTGAATCACCCCTCTTCCATACCGGGGATTGAAGGCCACCACTACACCCCAGTGTGAGGACGGAATCTCTGGAACACTGACCAGATCAATTTGCTCTGCAAGTTGGGGCCGGCTCCGCCATGCTGCCATCAGACGCCGTAGATGCTCGGCGTCCGGCATGATCTTTAAATCCGGTGTTGATAGCGTACTTCCAGCCGCGGTCAGTTGGGAGGGGACAGGAGACGCTGGAGTCAGACGGATCTCCGTGGGCTCACCTAACCGGGTGAGCACTCGGGCAGCGGCCTTCAGCCGGCGGCTTAGCTGTCTGGCCTCGGCTGCAGCCACACATTCCTCGGACAGCGGCAAAGGGGGTCGACCCATCGGTGGCTCTGTGGGGATCAGACCCCGCAGTGTTGGCGTCCCCGGGGTTATTTCAGGCTGTGCAGGCTCAGGCCGAACCGGGTCGGCGCCGCGTGGT
Organism: Ranitomeya variabilis; assembly: GCF_051348905.1. Classification (NCBI taxonomy): domain Eukaryota; kingdom Metazoa; phylum Chordata; class Amphibia; order Anura; family Dendrobatidae; genus Ranitomeya; species Ranitomeya variabilis. The sequence continues at coordinate 431,042,932 of NC_135236.1, forward strand.
GCTCCGGGTGTCGCCATTTCTCGTTCTTTTCCCGCGTCTTCCTCCCGCGGTCTCTTCCGTGGGCGGCCCCGTCCCCATGGTCTCCACCCTCTGACCAAGATCAGGAGGCTTACCTCGGCTGTTGACAGGCACGTCCTCAGGACACAGAAATACTTAGACTGGGCGGCCATTGCTGTTCGCGCTCTCCAGCTTGTCTACGCCCACTCCACTCCCCTCTTCTCTTCCTGCGCTCTCCTCAGCGCTACAATGGCGGCGGATTTTGGCGGCAAATGGCACAACACACAGTCCTCTCAATAAAGTACAGTTCAAGCACAGTAAATCACAGTCTCTAGGCACACATGACCTGATTCTTCAGGCTTAAGTAGATCCTGTTCGTGACGCCAAGTTCTGTAGCGCCCCCTCCACCGCCGCAGGGCCGAGGGGTACCCGGTACCGGGCCTCTGAGTCTCTGCTTCTGGGGTTGTCACGGCGGCTAGGCCCCGGTCCGTGACCCTGCCGTGGGGCGCACAGTAGAATGCAAGGTGTGGGTGTTGGTAGTAATGATAGCGATGTAGCGGTGCAGTTGTGGGGTGCAGGTCGCAGTAAATAACAAGGACACCAGGTTGCAGTCTCTTTACCTCTTTACTGGAGATCTCTGAGTCCTCAGTCCAGAACACGGTTCACCAGGCTACGCAAGTCCAGCCGGTCCAATGGCACCTCCAGAGTCCTCCTCTCAGGTGGAAATCTGTGCCTTCCTTCTAGCGCTATGTGTTGTAGTCCTTCCCTGCTGTGCTCACGGAAAGTGACCCCACAACGGTTGTGTCTGTTTCTTAAGTTCCCTCACAACTCGATTTGATGTTCCTCTGTAATCCACCCCTCCCTGTATTCAGGTTGGAATGGCACCCGTTTGTCAGGTAGGCCTGGAGTTCTTCCGGGACCCTAGAGACGCCCCTCTCCCGCAATTGCCCCCCAAGACTTCATAGGTGATATGTGGTAGACAGCCCGCCTGAGACCGACTGCCCTGCCGCTGTTTGGAGTATGGCTTGAAGCTGTATTCTAATCCACTCCCTCGGCGTTCCGGCCACCGGTATTGCGCCTCAGCAGGGTGCTGCCTCTTTCAACAAAACCCCTGCTGGTATACTCCTTCTGCTTGATCTCGTTTCTCACTCAGCACAATCTGCCTCGCTTCTAGTCCTTTCTTGGGCACCGCCGCTAAGCTGAGCAGGCACGGTCCCGTTACGTTCTCTCAATGCCAAGCCTCTGCCAGGATCCCACCCCTGGCAGAGATCCTACAGTCTCTCCCTTCACAACACCCTCTGCCACAGGGTGTTGCTCTGTTCAATCCCGTCAGCGTTCTCTCCCTAACTTCCTGCCTGACCCCCAGTTTACCCACTATGGTGGGGAGTGGCCTAATGAATAGCACCCTTAGCTCCCCCCGGAGGCCCTGCTGTGAAACATATTGGTGTCTGTGATACCTGATTGGAGGAACTCCTTCAGTGCCATCGAACGTACCATGGCTCCCCTTAGTGGCAGAGCCACAGTACTGCAACGACCAGGACTCTGGGGCGCTGCAACGCCATGTTGCGTTTGGAGAGCCACTGATGTGCCTGAACATTTAAACCCCCCAAAGTGACACCATTTTGGAAAGTAGACCCCCTAACGAACTTATCTAGATGTCTGGTGAGCACTTTGACCCTCCAAGTGCTTCACAGACGTTTATAATGCAGAGCCATACAAATAAAAAATTATATATTTTTTCACAAAAATGGTTTTTTAGCCCCCAGTTTTGTATTTTCTGAAGGGAAAGAGAAGAAATTTGTTGTCCAAATTGTCCTGAGTATGCTGATACCCCATATGTGGGGGGGACAACTGTTTGAGTGAATGGCAGAGCTCAGAAGGGAAGGAGCACCATTTGGAATGCAGACATTTTCAGAGCCCCTAATGTACCTAAACAGTAGAAACCCCCCACAAGTGACCCCATATTAGAAACTAGACCCCCCAAGGAACTTATCTAGATGTGTTGTGAGAACTTTGAACCCCCAAGTGTTTCACTACAGTTTATAATGCAGAGCCGAGAAAATAAAAAATCATTTTTTTCCCACAAAAATGTTTTTTTAGCCCCACAAATTTTTATTTTTTCAAGGGTAACAAGAGAAATTGGACCCCAAAAGTTGTCCAATTTGTCCTGAGTATGCTGATACCCCATATGTTGGGGTAAACCCCTGTTTGGGTGCACGTGAGAGCTCAGAAGGGAAGGAGCACTGTTTTACTTTTTCAACGCAGAATTGTCTGGAATTGAGATCGGATGCCATGTCGTGTTTGAAGATCCCCTGATGTGCATAAACAGTGGAATCCCCCAATTCTAACTGAAACCCTAACCCTAGCCCCAACCCTAACCCTAGCCCCAACCCTAACCCTAGCCCCAACCATAGTCCTAACCATAACCCTTACCCTAACCCTAACTATAGCCCTAACCCTACCCCTACCCCAAACCCTAGCCTTAACCCTAACCCTAGCCCTAGCCCTAACCATAGTGCCAACCCTAGCCCTAACCCTAGCCCTAACCCTAGCCTTAACCCTAACCCTAGCCCTAGCCCTAACCCTAATGGTAAAATGGAAATAATTACATTTTTTTACTTTATTATTTTTCCCTAACTAAGGGAGTGATGAAGGGGGGGTTTGATTTATTATTTATAGCATTTTTTAGCGGATTTTTATGATTGATAGCCGTCACGGACTAAAACACGCTTTTTGTTGCAAAAAAATAGTTTTTGCGTCTCCACATTTTGAGACCTATAATTTTTCCATATTTTCGTCCACAGAGTCATGTGAGGTCTTGTTTTTTGTGGGACGAGTTTACATTTTTATTGGTAACATTTTCGGGCATGTGACATTTTTGATCGCTTTTTATTCCGATTTTTGTGAGGCAGAATGACCAAAAACCAGCTATTCATGAATTTCTTTTGGGGGAGGTGTTTATACCATTCCACGCTTGGTCAAATTGATGAAGCAGTTTTATTCGTCGGGTCAGTACGATTACAGCGATACCTCATTTATATCATTTTTTTATATTTTGGCGCTTTTATACGCTAATAACTATTTTATAGAAAAAATAATTATTTTTGCATTGCTTTATTCTGAGGACTATAACTTTTTTAGTTTTTCACTAATGATGCTGTTTGGTGGCTCGTTTTTTGTGGAACAAGATGACGTTTTCAGCGGTACCATGGATATTTATATCTGTCTTTTTGATCGTGTTTTATTCCACTTTTTGTTCGGCGGTATGATAATAAAGAGTTATTTTTTGCCTCGTTTTTTTTTTTAACGCATTTTCTGAAGGGGTTAACTAGCGGGACAGTTTTATAGGTGGGGTCGTTACGGACACGGCGATACTAAATATGTGTACTTTTATTTTTTTTAATTATTATTTAGATAAAGAAATGTATTTATGGGAACAATATATTTTTTTCTTTCTTTAGGATTTTTTTTTTTTTTTACACATGAACATTTTTTTTTACTTTATAACATTTCCCGGGGGGGGGGGGGCATCATGTTATAGGGTCTTATTGCTTATCTGACACTTTGCAGAGCACTGTGTCAGATTAGCAATCTGACATGCAGGGCTGCATGCTTACCAGCGCTTGCTCTGAGCAGGCACTGGTAAGCCACCTCCCTGCAGGACCCGGATGTAGCCCTGCAGCCATTTTGGATCCGGGGCCTGCAGGGAGGAGACGCTCAGTACAAGGTGAGCACATCGCCTTGTACCGAGGGGTCTCAGGGAAGCACGCAGGGAGCCCCCTCTCTGCGCGATGCTTCCCTGTACTGCCGGAACGCTGCGATCAGGTTTGATCACAGTGTTCCGGGGGTTAATGTGCCAGGGGCAGTCCGTGACCGCTCCTGGAACATAGTGCTGGATGTCAGCTGTGATAGTCAGCTTACACCCGGCCGCGATCGGCTGCGCTCCCCCCGTGAGCACGGTCAATCGCATATAACGTACTATCCCGTCACTGGGAATTAAGTCTCAGGTCACCTCAACGGGATAGTGCATCATATGGGATTAAGGGGTTAATTACACTCTAGACTTTTTTATGTTTTTCTATTATGAAGAATTGTGATTTGTATTGAAGGAAAGCAAGGAGGTACGATCCTAGGTGTCAGATATTTGTCATGGAGGTGGTTGGCCTCAATATTGTAAAAAAAAGATATCAGTAACATTAGGTTACTTAGATGGCTAAATGGACTAGATTTTGGGTCTGTGATTATTTTGAGAACCCTCCTATTAGAAATGGAAATAAAGAGCAAAACAGCAAATTCTGAATTAAAATAGAGGAGCAAGAGAAACAATCTACCAACTAAAATATGTCTACGCAAATACCCAGAGCATAGGAAACAAACAAGGAGAATTGGAGGAAAAATGTATGAAGTAATAGGCATCACTGAACCTTGGTGGGATGATACACAGTGGAGGAGGTGATGCATTGCATGTTAGGAACATTCTACCGCCTTTTCTCCTTCTGCTGGACCCACAGTGCCTCTAGAGACTCTGCCTCCTGTCCGTGCCATACCGGACCCCCGTACCTTCCAGCTACCTTGGAAACCTTGTGGAGCCTCTGTCTCCATTCACTGGACAAGCTTCCTTCTCCCTCCCCTACCATTTTCTACTTATCAAGTGAGGTTTGATAAAGACCCTAAGGGTTGAAACGTTACCTCAGAACCCCATTGATCACTGTGGTGTTACTCAATAAATACTTCACACTTTTGATGCAATCTGAATACTGTTTCTGAGTGTGGATGTTTGACCGAATTTTTGCATGTTAGGAAAACATATATCTCCACAGAGATCCAAGCTTCAGAGATTGGTAGTGCTGCAGAAACTGTTTGGGTAATAATAAAAGGAGAACAAAAGAGAAAGGACACTATTGTAGGTGTTTACTATATGCCACCTGGACAGACTGAAGATATGGATGATCTATTTTTACATCAGATGTCTCTGTTCTCAAAGTACAACATTGTGATTATGGGAGATTTTAGCTATCCAGATATTTGTTGCGAATCTCTCTCAGACTCAAAGAAATGAGTCCAGAAAATTATTATCTTCTCTTGCTGACATCTATATCTTACAAAAGATATAAGACGGAACAAGAGAATCGGTAATCTTGGACCTAATTCTTACTAACTGGGAGGAAATATTTGAGGAAGTAAAGGTGGCAGGGAATTTAGAGGCAGTGATCATGCTTTCCTTGAATTTTGGATTACAAGTGGAGGAAGACCAACGTGGACTCAGACTTTAAGGTTTGACTTCAGAAAGGCAGATTTTATTTGACTCAGAAAGAAGGCAGGAAAGGTCCTATGGCTGAATTTCTAAATTACAGAAATGTCCAAGAATTAGATTTCACTAAATTAAATTATCACTCCACAATCAGTATTAATCCCAAAAAGAAGAAAGAATTGGAAAAAATTAAAGAGACCAGGATGGATGAGCACAGAACTTAAACCCTTTATAAAAAGGAAAAAAGAAATGTATATTAAATGGAAAGAGGGGGCATATCTAAAGAAAAATACAATGCTATCTGCAGCGAATGCAGGGCAAACAATAGGAGAGCTAAAGCCAGTAAGGAATTGAGGCTTGCAAGGGAGACCAAAAGCAATAAAAAAAAGATTTTGGGGTTATGTCAAATGGAAAAGTCAAAGATGCTATGTTACGACTGGCGGAACGCACCGAGTAAATAGTGAGATGATATTTGGTGCATTCGCAGTCCGGGGTCCACCGTGCAGGAGAGAACCTGCAGCTAGCAAATGGCGGTGCTATATGGCAGCGGAAGCGAACTCTGTTCAGTCACAGGGCCGCGGTACCGCACAAAGAGCGCATGCAAGGAGTCACAGAACTCAATCCCAAGACTCGGGATTTGAGTTCATCAAGACCACTTGCGCTCGACACCACTACTGGGTGTTAGAGAATAACAGAAATAGTAGTTTTGAGCACAAGAGTGCGAGCAGTGCCGCACTGGCGGACGCCACTAACCACCCAGACTTGGGCTAATGAAGTGCTCTAATAGCACGTGGAACCACACTGGCGGTCACAGCAGTAGACGCTGTATTGCATGTTTTAATATTGATAGCTCAGCCGGGCGCTAGATAGCAGACATACACCTTATGCAAACAGTCATACACAAGGGAGGAGATGTTTAAAGAACGACTTGCACTCATCAACACACACGTTTTCAAATATATACTAGCGCATCGCCGTGCGGTCATGCAAACCTTTTATAGCTGCAGCATGTACAGGACCTTCCCAGAAGGACCAATGGGAGGCTGCCACAGAAGTTGAGCACCTTCAGGACCTTCCTAGAGGACCAATGGGATTTGCTGCAGTATCTAAGCATGTGACCCTTGATCTCCAACAAGAGATCTTACCCTGGGCATGCTCAGAAGGGGAAAAGTAGGACTTAGCCCCAAAAACATCTGCTCACCACTGCCCAGTACAGGCTACAATGGCACAAACTGGAAAGGCAGCAGTAACTCTTTGCACAGAGTCAGACTGAGCGAGACCGACGTCTCCGCTGAGCAGACTCCACTGTGGCAGGAGACGAATGGAAGACTTCAGCGGGGATGGCCCGAGATTCCCCCTGTGCAGAGGTGGGAACTCGACCCCTAACATTACCCGCCCTCCTAGGGCCCCGCCTCCTTGGCCTCGCTATGCTCAAATGCAGCAATGAGCTGCGGAGCCTGAATATTTTCAGCAGGCTCCCAGGACCTGACCTCAGGACCATAACCTTTCCAGTCTACCAAATAAAATTTTTTGCCAAGTACCACCTTGCACCCCAAAATAGCCTTCACCTCGTAATCGTCCGTAGACAAACCCAATGTCCCGGCAGATGACTCGGAAAACCGGGACATGTATACGGGCTTCAAGAGGGACACATGAAAGGTGTCGGTGATACCCAGGCGTGGAGGAAGGGCCAGACAGTAGATCACTGGGTTAACCTGTTCGAGGACCTTGAAGGGGCCCAAGTAGCGAGGTGCAAACTTAGTGGACTCAACTCACAGCCTGATGTTATGGGCGGAGAGCCATACTGAGTCGCCAGGAGCAAAGGTCAGAGCGGGGCATTGATGTCCATCGGTCCCAAATGTCCCGTGCCTCCACAGCCCAGTCTGCCACCCTGGAATCGGCAGAAGACACGGGCATAGGCACAGGTACCCGCGGATGCTGACCATAGTTAAGGAGGAATGGGGTCTGTCCAGTGGAGTCGGCTACGGTGTTGTTCAGCGCAAACTCCATCCACGATAGCAAGGATGCCCAGTCATCCTGCCTGGCCGAGACAAAATGTCGCAGATATGTGACCAAGGTCTAGTTGGCCCTCTCTACCAACCCATTAGTCTAGGGATGATATGCAGAAGAGAGATTCAACTCAATGCTGAAAAGGCGGCAAAGCTCACTGCAGAACCGAGACGTAAACTGGGGACCCTGGTCACTGACAATTTTGTCTGGCATACCATGTAGGTGGAAGATATGTTTTATAAACAACGCTGCCAAGGCCCGTGCAGAAGGTAGCTGTGGAAGCAGCACCAAGTGCACCATTTTAGAAAAATGATCGGTGATAACCCAAATGATGGTACAGCCATGTAACTTGGGTAAGCCCACCACAAAGTCCATCCCGACCATCTCCCAGGGCCTGTCTGCCACCGGCAAGGGATAAAGTAACCCAGCTGGCCGTTGTCGAGGAGACTTATTTTTGGCGCCGGAGACACATGCCCGAATATAATCTCCGATGTCACAGACCACATGCGGCCAACAGTACATCCTTGCCAGCAGCTTAAATGTCCTCTTTGTCCCAAAATGTCCACCCACTCTGGATGAATGAGCCCAAGAGAGAACCTCCGGTCGCAAGTTAATAGGTACAAAAGTCTTGCCCGGAGGCACTGACTCTAGCAAAACAGGAGCAAACGATTCTCAGGCTCTCAGAAGGGAGAATAAGCCGAGGCTCCCCTTCCTCCTCGTCAGAAGACACAACGGAGTGAGAGAGGGCATCAGCACGAATGTTCTTCAACCCAGCAAGATAATGGAGGGTGAAGTGGAACCGGGAAAAGAACACGGACCATCTGGCCTGACGAGAATTTAGCTGCTGGGTTGTTTGCAAATAAACCAAATTTTTGTGGTTCATGAAGACTTGGAAGGGAAAGCGAGCCCCTCAAAAAGATGTCTCCACTCTGAGAAGGCCAACTTCATTGCTAGTAATTCCCTGTCCCCAATGGAATAATTCCTCTCCGCTGGTGTGAAGGTCTTGGAGAAGAAGAAGCAAGGATGCTTCCGACCTTGAGCATCCTTTTTGAAGAGGACTGCTCCAGCACCAACGGATGAGGCATCCACCTCCATTATAAATAAATGGCTTATCAACATCGGGACGATGTAGGATGGGAGTGCTAGCAAAATGAGACTTAATAGAAGAGAAAGCCTTGGAGACCACCTCAGACCACAATTTGGGATTTGTTCCCTTCTTGGTGAGGGCTACCAAAGGAGCTACCAAAGTTGAGAAGTGGGGAATGAACTGGCGATAGTTCTTAATGACCCCATAAAGCGCTGCACCGCTTTAAGAGAATGGGGTTCTTGCCAGTCCATCACAGCCTGTAGTTTGGCAGGATCCATAGCCAATCCCTCGGTGGAGTTGATATAGCCCAGGAAAGGTGAAGACTCCTGCTCAAACATGCACTTCTCCAACTTTACATAGAGGGAATTTGCCCATAAGAGGTCTAAGACTCTGCCAACATCTCTCCGGTAGAAGTCAATATCTGGAGAGAAGATGAGAATATCATCCAGATAGACTATGACCGAGGTGGAGAGCATATCCCGGAAGATATTGTTAAAAAAAGTCTTGGAAAATGGCTGGGGCATTATAGAGCCCGAAGGGCATCACCAGATACTCATAGTGCCCATCCCTGGTATTAAAAGCCGTCTTCCATTCGTCCCCCTCACGGATGCAAATCAAGTTATAAGCACCCCGCAGATCTGATTTGGTAAATACCCTAGCTCCCCATAGCCTCTCAAAGAGCTCAGAAATCAGGGGCAACAGGTACTTATTCTTAATGGTGATGGCGATAAGACCCCTGTAATCTATGCATGGACATAATTCTCTGTTCTTCTACTGCACGAAGAACCCCGCCCCTGCAGGTGACACTGACTTCCTAATGAACCCTCTTGCCAAATTCTCCTGGATGTATTGGGACATAGCCTAGAAGATGAGCACCTTGTGGACCTTCCTAGAGGTGGTGAGTAGAGATAAGCGAATATTTCAATATTCGGTTTGGATTATGATCTCCAAATTTGCAATATTCACTGATTAATTCATTGAATATTAGCCAAACATAACAGAACGCCATTCATGTCAATAGGAGGCCAAAACAAATGAATGCCCAACACTTTATAACAGCCCCAAATGCTGCCAAAATACATCAAATGAGGGAGAGATATCAGGAAAGTGGCCTAAATTTACCCACAGCACAAATTGTAGCATGGCGCTGAAGCAATCAGCTAGGCATGAGGTAGCGGGGTCTGGGACAGCATTCACAGCTTTCAATTGAACATCACAGTACGATGAGGTGAATGAATGATCGGTGTAGGCCTCCTTTGCTGGGAGCCCTGATACCACATGTAACTCCTCTACCTGCTTTCATGCTGAGCAAACCTCAGGTAGCAGAAATATCAGTTCTGTAGACTACTATTGTCAGAAAAATTTAAGGATAGTAACATGAGTAGTTGAGTCCAAGGAAGTGGAGGCCTGACGGTTTTGGGGGCCTACTGCTACAGGCAGCACGTATGAAGGAGACCCAATCAGGAGTGTTCATATTTCCAGAAATAATTGCCAGACAATGCCAAAGTGGCATCAATTTGACCACAGTAGAAATAGTAGAATAGGGACCAACAGGTCTTCCACTACACCCAATCAAGCAGATGGACACCCCACCAGGAGTGTTTACATTTCCAGAAATTATTGGCAGACAATACCAATGTGGTATAAATTTCTCCACAGTTGAAATAGTAAAATAGGAACTGACAGGACTTCCACTACACCCAATCCAGCAAATGGACACCCAACGTGGATTGTTTACACTTAAACAAATGATGGCCTTACACCACAGAAGTTGCATAAATTTCACGAGAGTATATATAATATAATAGGACAGACAGCTCTTTAACTACACCCAATCCAGCAGATGGACACCCAATCTGGAGTTTTCACATTTTTAAAAATGAGGGCCTGACACCACCTAAGTGGAATAAATGTCACAATAATAGAAATAGTATAATTGGGAACGACACGTCTTCCACTACAGCTAACCCAGCTGTCAGGACTCTGAACATTTTGATTACCTTTTGTGCATTACTGCCCTTTTCCAAGATGGCTTCTTCCTGCTATATAACTCCACCCCAGCCTTTAATCTGTGCTAGAGTATTCTGCCTTGCATCCAGCTCCTGAAGACTCCCTGGCTTTGCACCTGCACCTGCTCCTGTGAACCTGTGTGGAGATCCTGCTAGACAAAACCAAAATTTGAAGAACACCCTTAAAAAATACTTTTAACCCCTTAAACCCCGAGGGTGGTTTGCACGTTAATGACGGGCCAATTTTTACAATTCTGACCACTGTCCCTTTATGAGGTTATAACTCTAAAACGCTTCAACGGATCTTGGCGATTCTGACATTGTTTTCTCGTGACATATTGTACTTCCTGGTAGTCATAAAATTTATTCGATATAACTTGCGTTTATTTGAGAAAAAAACGGAAATTTGGCGAAAATTTTTAAAATTTTGCAATTTTCCAACTTTAAATTTTTATGCCCTTAAATCACAGAAATATGTCACCCAATATACTTAATAAGTAACATTTACCACATGTCTACTTTACATCAGCACAATTTTGGAACCAAAATTTGCTTTTTGTTAGGGAGTTATAAGGGTTAAAAGTTGACCAGCAATTTCTCATTTTTACAACACCATTTTTTTTTAGGGACCACATCTCATTTGAAGTCATTTTGAGGGGTCTATATGATAGAAAATACCCAAGTGTGACACCATTCTAAAAAACTGCACCCCTCAAGGTGCTCAAAACCACATTCAAGAAGTTTATTAACACTTCAGGTGTTTCACAGGAATTTTTGGAATGTTTAAATAAAAATGAACATTTAACTTTTTTTCACACAAAATTTATTTCAGCTCCAATTTGTTTTATTTTACCAAGGGTAACAGGAGAAAATGGACCCCGAACGTTGTTGTACCATTTGTCCTGAGTACGCTGATACCCCATATGTGGGGGTAAACCACTGTTTGGGCGCATGGCAGAGCTCGGAAGGAAAGGAGTGCCATTTGACTTTTCAATGCAAAATTGACTGGAATTGAGATGGGATGCCATGTTGCATTTGGAGAGCCCCTGATGTGCCTAAACATTGAAACCCCCCACTAGTGACACCATTTTGGAAAGTAGACACCCTAAGGAACTTATCTAGATGTGTAGTGAGCACTTTGACCCACCAAGTGCTTCACAGAGGTTTATAATGCAGAGCCGTAAAAATAAAAAATCATATTTTTTCACAAAAATGATTTTTTTCGCCCCCAATTTTTTATTTTACCAAGGGTAAGAGAAGAAATTAGACCACAAAAGTTGTTGTGCAATTTGTCCTAAGTACGACGATACCCCATATGTGGGGGTAAACCACTGTTTGGGCGCATAGCAGAGCTCGGAATTGAAGGAGCGCCATTTTACTTTTCAATGCAAAATTGACTGGAATTAAGATGGGACGTCATGTTGCGTTTGGAGAGCCCCTGATGTGCATAAACATTAAAACCCCCCACAAGTGACACCATTTTGTAAAGTAGACCCCCTAAGGAACTTATCTAGATGTGTTTTGAGAGCTTTAAACCCGCAAGTGTTTCACTACAGTTTATAACGCAGAACCGTGAAAATAAAAATTATTTATTTTTCACAAAAATTATTTTTTAGCCCCCAGTTTTGTAATTTCACAAGGGTAACAGGATAAATTGGACCCCAAAAGTTGTTGTCCAATTTTTCCTGAGTATGCTGATGCCCCATATATGGGGGGAACCACTGTTAGGGCGCGTGGCAGAGCTCGGAAGGGAAGGAGCGCCATTTGGAATACAGACTTAGATGGATTGGTCTGCAGGCGTCATGTTGCATTTGCAGAGCCCCTGATGTACCCAAACAGTACAAACCCCCCACAAGTGACCCCATATTGGAAACTAGTCCTCCCAAGGAACTTATCTAGATGTGCTTTGAGAACTTTGAACCCCCAAGTGTTTCACTACAGTTTATAACGCAGAGCCGTGAAAATAAAAATTCTTTTTTTATTCACAAAAATGATATTTAAGCCCCCACTTTTGTATTTTCACAAGGGTAACAGGATAAATTGGACACCAGAAGTTGTTGTCCAATTTGTGCTGAGTATGCTGATACCCCATATGTGGGGGGAAGCACTGTTTGGGCGCATGGCAGAGCTCGGAAGGGAAGGAGCGCCATTTGGAATACAGACTTAGATGGATTGGTCTGCAGGCGTCATGTTGCATTTGCAGAGCCCCTGATGTACCCAAACAGTAGAAACCCCCCACAAGTGACCCCATATTGGAAACTAGACCTCCCAAGGAACTTATCTAGATGTGCTTTGAGAACTTTGAACCCCCAAGTGTTTCACTACAGTTTACAACGCAGAGCCGTGAAAATAAAAAAATCTTATTTTTCCCACAAAAATGATTTTAGCCCCCAAAATTTTTATTTTCCCGAGGATAAAAAGAGAACTTGGACCGCAATAGTTGTTGTCCAATTTGTCCCGAGTACGCTGATACCCCATATGTTGGAGTAAACCCCTATTTGGGCGCACGGAAGAGCTCGGAAGGGAAGGAGCACTGTTTTACTTTTTCAACGCAGAATTGGCTGGAATTGAGACCGGACGCCATGTCGCATTTGGAGAGCCCCTGATGTGCCTGAACAGTGGAAACTCTCCAATTCTACCTGAAACCCTAATCCAACAACACCCCTAACCCTAATCCCAATGGTAACCCTAACCACAGCCCTAACCCTGACATACCCCTAAATCTAATCCCAACCCTAATCCCAACCGTAAATGTAATCCAAACCCTAACCCTAACTTTAGCCCCAACCCTAACCCTAACTTTAGCCCCAACCCTAAACCTAACTTTAGCCCCAACCCTAACCCTCTTTAGCCCCAACCCTAACCCTAACTTTAGCTCCAACCCTAGCCCCAACCCTTACCCTAGCCCTAACCCTAGCCCCAACCCTAACCCTAACCCTAGCCCTAACCCTAGCCCTAACCCTAACCCTAGCCCTAGCCCCAACCCTAACCCTAGCCCCAACCCTAACCCTAGCCCAAACCCTAACCCTAGCCCTAACCCTAACCCTAGCCCTAACCCTAGCCCTAACCCTAACCCTAGCCCTAATGGGAAAATGAAAATAAATACATTTTTTAATTTTATTATTTTTCCCTAACTAAGGGGATGATGAAGAGGGGTTTGATTTACTTTTATAGCGTTTTTTATATCGGATTTTTATGATTGGCAGCTGTCACACACTAAAAGACGCTTTTTTATAGCAAAAAGGTTTTTGCATCTCCACATTTTGAGACCTATAATTTTTCCATATTTTGGTCCACAGAGTCACGTGAGGTCTTGTTTTTTGCGGGACGAGTTGACGTTTTTATTGGTAACATTTTCGGACACGTGACAGTTTTTGATCACTTTTTATTCCGATTTTTGTGAGGCAGAATGACCAAAAACCAGCTATTCATGAATTTCTTTTGGGGGAGGTGTTTATACTGTTCCACGTTTGGTAAAATTAATGAAGCTGTTTTATTCGTCGGGTCAGTACGATTACAGCGATATCTCATTTATATCATTTTTTTATGTTTTGGCGCTTTTATACGATAAAAGCTATTTTATAGAAAAAATAATTATTTTGGCATCGCTTTATTCTGAGGACTATAACTTTTTTATTTTTTTGCTTATGATGCTGTGTGGCAGCTCGTTTTTTGCAGGACAAGATGATGTTTTTAGCGGTACCATGGTTATTTATATCCGTCTTTTTGATCGTGTGTTATTCCACTTTTTGTTCAGCGGTATGATAATAAAGCGTTGTTTTTTGGCTCGTTTTTTTTTTTTTCTCTTATGGTGTTCACTGAAGGGGTTAACTAGTGGGACAGTTTTATAGGTTCGGTCGTTATGGATGCGGCGATACTAAATATGTGTACTTTTATTGTTTGTTTTTTTATTTAGATAAAGAAATGTATTTATGGGAATAATATTTTTTTTTTCTTTATTTAGGAATTTATTTTATTTTTTTTTTTTTACACATGTGGAAATTTTTTTTTTTTTACTTTGTCCCAGGGGGGGGGACATCACAGATCAGTGATCTGACAGTTTGCACAGCACTCTGTCAGATCACCGATCTGACTTAGAGCACTGCAGGCTTACCAGCGCCTGCTCTGAGCAGGCACTCGGTAAGCCACCTCCCTCCCTGCAGGACTCGGGCGCCGCGGCCATCTTGGATCCGGGACCTGCAGCGGGGAAGGAGGTAAGAGACCCTCAGAGCAACGCGATCACATCGCGTTGCTCCGGGGGTCTCAGGGAAGACCGCAGGGAGCCCCCTCCCTGCGCGATGCTTCCCTGTACCGCCGACACACCGCGATCATGTTTGATCGCGGTGTGCCGGGGGTTAATGTGCCGGGGGTGGTCCGTGACCGCTCCTGGCACATAGTGCCGGATGTCAGCTGCGATAGTCAGCTGACACCCGGCCGCGATCGGCCGTGCTCCCCCCGTGAGCGTGGCCGATCGCTATGACGTACTATCCCATCGGTGGGAATTAAGGCCCACCCCACCTCGACAGGATAGTACGTCATATGGGATTAAGGGGTTAATAGATATGCATTAAAAGATGCTAACCATCGCTTGAAAAGACACAAAATATAAATTAACCAACACCCGAGCTGGGTGGAGTAGTGAACAAAAGGGCCAAAAATACCGAGGAGGGTGGAAAATTCCTCAAATAACCCTGGAGGGCTCCTAGTAGGCTAGCCCTTCCTGCCAGTGGAGGTTGGCACCCTAAGAATTGATGTGGCGCCCCCACTCCTCATCGACTGTCCCTCCTAGCCCTAGATGTCCCTACCAACTACCCACACCCAAACCCAACACCAAACACACGGAACTAGCTGGACTGTTCTACAATAGAGTTGTACAGATCATAATAAATCAGTGAAATATTGTAATTCCACAGTACTGACCTATGAAGGAGATATTTTTCATCTAATCATTAGGGTATAATAACCTGTTCTACAGTAAAGTTGTACAAATCATAGTAAATCAGTGAAATATCGTAATTCCACAGTACTGACCTATGAAAGAGATATTTTTCAACTAATCATAGGGTATAATAACCTGTAGTAGTTAGGCCAATAAAACTCAAAAAAATATCATAAGTAGATCCAACTAGAATCGATAAAAACTATCTGCATTAGTATCACAGTGACCACGACTTATCATTAGTGTTGAGCGATACCGTCCGATACTTGAAAGTATCGGTATCGGATTGTATCGGCCGATACCCGAAAAGTATCGGATATTGCCGATACCGATACCCGATACCAATACAAGTCAATGGGACACCAAGTATCGGAAGGTATCCTGATGGTTCCCAGGGTCTGAAGGAGAGGAAACTCTCCTTCAGGCCCTGGGATCCATATTACTGTGTAAAATAAGGAATTAAAATAAAAAATATTGATATACTCACCTCTCCGGAGGCCCCTGGACATTACCACTGGTAACCGGCAGCCTTCTTTGCTTAAAATGAGCGCGTTTAGGGCCTTCCATGACGTCACGGCTTCTGATTGGTCGCGTGACACTCATGTGACCGCCACGCGACCAATCACAAGCCGTGACGTCATTCTCAGGTCCTAAATTCCGAATTCTAGGAATTTAGGACCTGAGAATTACGTCACGGCTTGTGATTGGTCGCGTGGCGGTCACATGAGCGGCACGCGACCAATCAGAAGCCGTGACGTCATGGAAGGTGCTGAAAGCGCTCATTTTAAGCAAAGCAGGCTGCCGGTTACCAGCGGTGATGTCCAAGGGCCTCCGGAGAGGTGAGTATATCAATATTTTTTATTTTAATTCTTTATTTTTTACATGGATATGGATCCCAGGGCCTGAAGGAGAGTTTCCTCTCCTTCAGACCCTGGGAACCATACACTGGGAACCATACACTGGGAACTTCCGATTCCCGATACCACAGAAGTATCGGATCTCGGTATTGGAATTCCGATACCGCAAGTATCGGCCGATACCCGATACTTGCGGTATCGGAATGCTCAACACTACTTATCATAACATCTTTATGGTCTCATTAGATGTGAGATCATTGTATATTCCACCTTGTCCACATATTAGGTGAATATAGGATACCAGCAAAATCCTTTTACCATCTCACAGTCCTAAATTGGTGAAATAGTGATACCAGGTTCTGACAAGCAAAATAATTTGATAGATGAGTCACTGTACCCCGGTCAGTCTACGTTAGGTATACATACAGTCATTTCTAGATTCAGTATTCATGGATAGACACAGCACCCTGATGTTACACAATATCAGTCATGGTTCGTAATGCAAACAGGTATCTTGCTAAAGCCACCATAATAGGTCACTTATCTGGTCACTTGTCTCATCATATCTGGTCATTTGTCCCAGTTTTTCTTGTAGCGTCCCTACGCGTTTCACCCTCTCCCATCAGGGATCATCAGGGGACAATAGATAGGAGCATGCCGAAGTGGCTGTGATAATAAATGATCAGTGTGGATGTTTTTGGCCCTACTGTTCACTACTCCACCCAGCTCGGGTGTTGGTTAATTTATATTTTGTGTCTTTTCAAGCGATGGTTAGCATCTTTTAATGCATATCTATTAAAAGTATTTTTTTAGGGTGTTCTTTGAATTTTGGTTTTGTCTTTCTGATTATACCCTGTATAAAAATTATCTGGTTTTTTTTGGAGATCCTGCTACTCAGCTCTGAATTTCTGCTGCATACATCGGTTTCCAGCAATCCTCCATCTGGCAGCTTGTGTTTATTTCCATCTGCATTTGCTGGACATGTAAGCTGTTGTTGCTGCTCTGCTTAAACCTGAGACTATTAACTAGGCCTCCCTGGTTGTGCTAAGATATTATTTGAACTGCCTTATAAGCATATCTATCTGTGTTTGGGCTAAGACAAGGACTTATTCGTCTCAAGTATCCTCAAGAATAATTGTGCTTCATAGACTTTCTGCATGATTGCATTTTCCTCTGAAGTTCCCTATAGACTGCTAAGCTGCGTTTAATATTTACACCAAGTGTTGTGGACTTGAGTTTCTCTCTGCACCTGTTGGAATCACCGTGTGATAATATAGACTTTACCACTTATAAAACTGTGTCCTGTAGTTGTCTTGTTCCATGCAAAGAGTCTCCTGAGTTATCCTTTATAATCATTACACCAGCAAATGTAGACCAACCATGACTGGTCACATTACCACAAATTTGTGTTAACATCATCAGCAGCAGCCACAGCAGGCACAGAAGCCACACTAAAGATATCACAGAGTGCAGTTACGTGACATTAATGCACCAAACAAAAAAAATGCAATATCACCTAGTCTGTACAGTCTGCGATTTGAGTGCCATAGAGATCCATGACTTATTCATCTTGATGAAAGTTAGGTGGTCTACACTTTCAGGGGACAGCCAGCAGCGCTTGTCTGTCAGGACACCACAAGCAGTGCTGAAGACACGTTCCGAGAGAACGCTGGCTGCCCGGCATGGTAAAACCTCCAAGGCGTGTGAGGCGAGCTCAGGCCAGCCACTCATCCATTTTGGAAGATCAAAATGTGAAAGGGTCCAAACCCTCCCTGATGGTATTAATATTCAGTTCTAGATACTCCTGCACCATCCTTTCCATTTGTTCACCTCGTATAAGACTTGGACTCTGTTGTGCTGGTGCATTAGCTGGTCTAAAACACAGTCAAAGGACTCACAGAAATTGATTCTTCCACTTACACCACAACTGCTGCAGCTAATGATTTGGCATTGACAAATTGACGTGCCGGAGATTGGAAGTCTAGAGCTGCGATGCGAACTGAATACTTCACAGCTGTCTTGGGGAAAAGCTTGAGGTTATATACAAGCATTTTTTGATACTCCAGCATTTGCGGGTCCCTTTCCAGGGCAGGAAGCATCTGGGAAAATTTAGTTTTTAACGTGGATCTAACAGAGTGGCAACCCAGTAGTCAGCAGTATACACACTATACGGGGATCATGTTGCAGATAGTGCAGCATAAAGGCACTCATATGTCTCTACCATAAGGTCCAATCCAAAGCTGTGTTGGTGGCTTGGTAACAATGATGCTTGTTTCCTCCATCCCTTCCCGCCAACCATGAGTAACAGAGAGGGGAGGATTATAGTCTTCATCTGACAGTTGCCCGCCCATCACCTCTTCCTCCTCTATTTGTTCCTAGGATCTTGCATCTTCGATAACAGTTTGTCTATTATCACCACCCTCACTTGACACCCACCTGTGTGATGACAGTCAGGAATTTAGAGACAATGTTATTCCTTCAGCATCCTCTACTCAGGTCAGTCATCTGTTAATGGAAATATAGTTGCTACGACGTTACTGGTACTACAAAGGCTCTGGAAAAGTGAAATAGATCCTCACACCCCCAAAAGAAATTCAGCAAATTCTGCTCTCCCAAATCCAAATCCCCCTCCCTTCTGATCTCCACTGTGTCTAAACCACATTTAATGTACACATGTTTGGCATTTCTCTAGTGATGAGATCCCGCCTAATTTACGGGTGCGTTTCTCCAAAAGCTTGAGCTGGACATAATGTACTGATTACTACAGAGTACTAGTCATTAGAATGTACTGGTCACTTCAATAGCAGATTAGCAAATTTCACTCAGCAACATCGGCAACTGTTTGTTTCAGTTAAACAACCATGGAGTCAAAATTGTCACTACATCTGCAGATAAATTCCCAAAGGGGTATAATTTCCAAAATGGGGTCCCTTGAGGGGGGATTCTGTTCTTCTAGCATTTAGGGGCTCTGTATATGGAGTCTGAGTCTCGCTGTGTGTCTAAGCGGTATTGTACAGCGTACAGCCACATATGGGGTATTTCTACATTAAGCAGAAATTGTGGTAAATATTTTGGTGCCATTTTTACCCATGTTCCAGTATGAAAATGTATAATGTAATTGGGCTAACACACAATCTAGTCTAGTTTCTAAAATGGTGTAACTTTTGGGGGTTCCCACTGTTTTGGCACATCAGGGGCTCTGCAAACGTGACATGGTGGCTGCTAATTATTCCAGCAAATGGGGCTCCTTCCCTTCTGAATCCTGCCATGCGCCCAAACAGTGGTTTTCCCCAACATATGAGGTACCAGCATACTCAGTAGACATTGCACAAAAAATGTTATGAAAAAATTTCTCCTCCTACCCTTTTGAAAATACAACATTTGAAACTAAAATGCATTTTTTGTGGGAAAAATGTCAATTTTTAATTATCGATGAGCAAACGTGCTCGCCACTACTCGTTATTTGCCCGAGTATCACTATGCTCGGTGTACTCGGCGAACACCGAGCATTTCCGGGATTATTCGGCGGTAACTGGAGTCTCCACCCAGCATTTTTGGCGGACTTTAAATACCCAATCACGATGCACCCCTGACGAAGGAACAGCGCTTCCGAAACGCGCGTCGGGGTGCACGTTATCAGACTTTTGGCGGTCCCAGAACAACTCCCCCATTTTCATAAGTAAGTGACTCCTGACAGCATTCACATATAGCACCTTAATACAGCACCTTCTTCTATGCACATTATGCACTTTAAATGATTTCCCAGGATACCTGATTTTTGTAGATGAGATGCACATTGTACGCACTTTTTATTAGATTTTTGGTTAGATTTTTTGGCACAAGCACTTTCTGATATGTGCAATATGGTCTTGTAATATATATTGAGTCCTTGGGGGTATCATATATTATATATAAAATGGAGTGACCTGCTACACAATACGCGATACGTGCACATTATATATTATATATATATATATATATATATATATATATATATATATATATATATATATATATATACATTTATGAAATATAATGGTTGTATATTTTAATGGTTTTCTATTGTCACTGAATAAATAAACATATATATTTTAAATATTTCCTGTTGTGTTGGTCCTGGTTCTGGTTCTGGTTGGAGTACGGTTCTTCTAATTCTATACAGCAGTATTTTGCATTTTATAAAAAAAAAAACAGGCCATAAATTTGCCAGTGTTGTATTTCCGTGACAGCCCTCATATATCTGTGTGCTCCAAGTTTGTGCATTGTAGGCCGGTGTACTTCTTTTTTTGCTGTCTGATACTCTAATTGTATACAGCAGTATTTTGCTTTTTATAAAAAAAAACAAGCCACATATGTTAGGTGTCGAGTTCCCACCTCTGCACAGGGGGAACCTCAAGCTATCTCCGCTGCGGTCTCCTATTCTTCTCCAGCCGCAGTGGGGACTGCTCAGCGGAGACGTCAGTCCCAGCATCTGACTCAGGCTGATACTGGGCGACTGGTTACTACTGTTCTTCCAGGCTCTGCCTTTGTACCCAGCGCAGATCAGCAGTGAGCAGATCTTTCTAGGACTTAGTTCTGCTTTTCCCATACTGGGCATGCCCACGGGACGACCTCCCACTGGAGGTCGGGGGTCACATGCGCAGGTCCTGAAGCGGTTCCTGTTGGACCATTAGGAAGGTCCTTGAGTGCTAAAACTATAAAAGGTTTGCATGGCCGCACGGCCATGATCTAGTATGAAACTTATGTTATGAGCTCAGTGCCAGTGTGGTCATGGTTGTATGTGGTCAGGGTTTGGCTGAAATAAGCCCCTAGTATACCGGAACCTCCGGTGAGAAGATTTGTGTATGTGGATTCAGGGCTGGCGTATAGCCATTAGAATTCCAGCTCCACCGGAGAGGAGTTGCTTGTGTGCTATTCTGACTGCATGACCACTGTTGGCTCTATTAGGTAGCTGTGATCTCCTGTGAGGTTAATGGCATGACGCTCTCTTTTCTTAGTGAATCTGTGAAGTAACAGAGTTCGCTTATACCGCCATATAGTACCACCTGTTACTAGCAGCAGGTTTCTCTCCTGCACGGTGGACCCCGGGTTGCTAACGCACCTACTGTCTCATATATATATATTTGGTTCGTTCCACCAACCCTAGCAACATATATGTCAGTGAGGTATTTCCGTGACAGCAGTCACATATATCTGTGTGCTCCAGGTTTGGTCATTGTACGCCTGAGAACCACTTTTTTTGCTTTCTGTTACTCTAATTATATATAGCACTATTTAGCATAAAAAATATAAAAAGGCCACATATTTGCCAGTGTGGTATTTCTGTGACAGCCCTCATATATCTGCGTGCTCCAAGTTTAGTCATTGTAGGCCGGAGGACCACTTTTTTTGCTGTCTGTTACTCTAATTATATACAGCACTATTTAGCATAAAAAAACATAAAAAGGTCACATATTTGCCAGTGTGGTATTTCCATGACAGCCCTCATATATCTGCGTGCTCCAAGTTTGGTCTTGTAGGCCGGAGGACCACTTTTTTTGCTGTCTGTTACTGAAATTATATACAGCTCTATTTAACATAAAAAATATAAAAAGGCACATATTTGCCAGTGTGGTATTTCCGTGATAGCCCTCATATATCTGCGTGCTCCAAGTTTGGGCATTGTAGGCCATTTTGCCACTGTTTTTGTTGTCTGTTACTTTAATTATATACAGCACTGTTTGGCATTTCTAAAAAAAACAGGCTACATATTTGCCAGAGTGGTATTTCTGTGACAGCCCTCATATGTCTGCGTGCTCCAAGTTTGGTCATTGTAGGTTGGAGGACCACTTTTTTGCTGTGCGTTACTGAAATTATATACAGCACTATTTAGCATACAATAATATAAACAGGCCACATATTTGCCAGTGTGGTATTTCTGTGAGAGCCCTCATATATCTGCGTGCTCCAAGTTTGGGCATTGTAAGCCGGTGTACAACTTTTTTTGCTGGCTGTTACTCTACTTATATACAGCACTATTTTGAATAAATTAACTTGACAAAAAAGCCCCCCAAAATTGAATACAGTCTATTATGTCAGGCTGAGGCCTGCCTGGTGTTTGCGTTTGAAATATCGTAGATTTGCTGGTATACTGATCACATATTATTTCGCTATTAATAAACATATTTGTGTTGAACATTTGAAATAGTGCATTGATCCATTTAAAATGGGCAAGGCAAGGGGCAAGGGACGGGGAAGTGAACGTGATGATGATGGTGCATGCAGAGGACGAGGCCGTGGGCAAGGTAAAAGTGGGCAACAACAAAGATTCACACCTTCTCACTCAACCTTCCAGTTTCTAGGGGACCGCAGCACACCACTATTGAAGCCAGAGCAGTGTGAAATGGTTGTTGGTTGGATAGCGGATAATGCTTCCAGTCACATAGCCACCACCACCATGTCCTCCACACGGTTAAGTCTGAGTAGACGTGAGTGTGGCCCAGATATTCCTCATGCTGATCCTCCTTCCTCCCACCATGCCCAGTGCCCTGAGACAATTGATCCCACACTTGGAAACTCTGAAGAGCTGTTCAGTTTTCCATTTTAAGATTCAGAACTCTCAGCCAGTCAACTTGAAGTTTGGACAGATGAGATCGCATGTATAGATGTCCAAAGCTTTGACCAGCTCCGGTCACACGAAGGCGATGGTGGGAAAGCGACAGAAGAGTTGGACGATGATGAGACACAATTGCCAGAAAGTCAGGAGAAGGAGCAGGGTACGGATGTGGAAGACGAGGTGATGTTTGACTATGTGACTGACCCAACCTAGCAGGAGGACATGCAGAGTGAGGGCAGCAGCACACATGGGGAAGGAGGCATAACACCCCAACAGACAGGAAGAAGCAGTGTGGTGGCCACAGACAGAAGTCGTGCATCCGTTCCCCATAACACCAACATGAGGGAAGTTGCCATTCCAACTGTTAGATCATCCCGAGTCTGATTATTTTTTAAAGACTCTGCCAATAACCCCAAACAGGCCATTTGGAGCACCTGCCATGCCCTCATCAGCAGGGGTAGCAAAACAACCAGCCTGACCACCACCAGCATGATCAGGCACATGGCAACAAAGCACCCAACTTTGTGGGCT
Source organism: Ranitomeya variabilis (assembly GCF_051348905.1). Taxonomy (NCBI): domain Eukaryota; kingdom Metazoa; phylum Chordata; class Amphibia; order Anura; family Dendrobatidae; genus Ranitomeya; species Ranitomeya variabilis. The sequence continues at coordinate 431,066,208 of NC_135236.1, forward strand.
AAACCCCAGGCTCCAGGACCACTGTCTGTAGGTAACACCACTGCTTCTTCCACTGTTTTGCGTAGAAGCTAATCCCCACTACACCATGCATGTGAAGATGCCTCTAGCCCTGCACCTGTTGTAGCCCACAGTCAAGCAGCATCATCATCAAGCCCGTCCATGTTCTTGTCCCAGCACAGCCTTCAGTTGTCTGGAACCCAGTCTTTGGAATGCAAGCAGAAATACCCAGCCAACGCCCGACAGGCCACAGTCCTAAATTCTAATATTTCTCTTCTGCTTGCACTAGAAATGCTGCCTTTTAGGCTCAATGAGACGGAAGCTTTCCGCAACCTGATGTCCCAAGGTACTCGGTCCCCAGTCGCCACTATTTCTCCCGTTGTGCCAAACCAGCATTACACCAGCATGAGTCCCACATTACCCGTGCGCTCAACAATGCTGTTACAGGGAAAGTCCACCTAACCACGGACACAAGGACAAGTGCTTGTGGGTAGGGACTGTACATCTCTCTGATGGCACACTGTGATAACATAGTGGAAGCCGGGACCCAGTCGGACCTTGGGATGGAACACATCCTTCCCACACCGAGGATTGCTGGCCCTACATCTATCAGGGTTTCCCCCACAGTCTACAGCTCCTGCACCTCCTCCTCCTTTTCATCCTCCATCCCTGAAATCAACACATCAGTCAGAAGCTGGAAGAACTACAGCACTGCCTCAGCCAAGCGGCAACAGGCTGTGTTGAAGCTAATTTGCATAGGTGAAAACCGCACAATGCAGAAGAGTTGTGGACAGCACTGAAAGAGCAGTCAGATGTTTGGATGACACCGCTGAACCTACAGCCAGGCATGGTCTTGTGTGACAATGGCTGTAAACTGGTGGCTGCTCTGAGGCAAGGTGAGATCACACACGTACCTTGCTTGGCCCATGTGCTTAATATCAGGGTTCAACGTTTTCTGAAAAGCTACCTGGAGTTACCAGATCTGCTAGTGAGAGTACGTCATCTGTCTGCCCATATTAGCAAGTCAGCTACAGCTTCAGCTGCCCTTGCCATGCTTCAGCAGCGTTTGCAGCTTCAATCTCACCAGCTGGTGTGTGATGTCCCCATGCGCTGGAACTCTACGCTGCATGTGTTGGAAAGGATTTGTGAGCAGAAAAGGGCAGTTGTTGACTACCAACATCAACAAGGCCGTCAATATTCAGTTCAAACTCCACACATAAGACCTCAGGAGTGGACATGGATGTCCGATATATGTACCATCCTCCAAAACTTTGAGGACTGCATCAAGATGGTGAGCGGCGATGACACCATAATTAGCATCACCATCCCTCTTCTCAGCATTATGAAAACCTCTCTGCTCACAATTAAAGAGGATGCATTGCAGGCAGACCACAAGGACATGGAGCAAGGAACCACACAGGTGGATTACACTCAGCCCAGCCTCATTTCTTCTCAATGTGGATTGGTAGTGAATGAGGAGGAGGAGGAAGAACAGGAGCTACTTTCATGTGCTATAGACGGTACTACAAACACAGCTGTCATACTGTCTGTTCAGTGGGGATGGCCTGAGGACAGGGAGGAGGAGGAGGATCAGGAGGAGCAGGAGGAGGACAATATGGTCGGTCGTCCTGTTTGTGAGGACACAGAAGTCTTGCCTGTTAGCAGTCTGGCACGCATGGCTGACTTTATGTTGCGCTGGGTTTCATGTGACCCTCGCATTATAAAAATTTTGGGTGACACTCATTACTGGTTGGTGACACTTCTAGATGCACGCAACAAGGAGAACTTTCAGTCTCTTCTACAAGAGGCAGAGAGGTTTACTAAAATGTTGCAGTACCAGAGGGCCCTTGTAGCGGAATTACTTAGAAAATTCCCATCTGAGAACACTGGCAGCAGACGTCAGAGTTTGTTCTACAACCAAGGACTCCAAGCGAGAGAGACAGAAGTACAATCCAGCTCAGGCAGGGGAACAATGGCCAAGTTCTGGGACAGTTTTCTCAGACCCTCCGATCGTGACACCACAGAGGCAAGGTGTGCTGTCACAAGAAGTGCAATGTTTGGGAAGATGGTGAGGGAGTACCTTGCAGATTGTACAAACGTCCTCCGTGATTCCTCTGTGCCTTTTAATTATTAGGTATCCAAGCTGGACACATGGCATAAACTGGCTCTCTATGCCTTGGAGGTCCTGGCCTGCCCTGCTGCTAGCGTTCTTTCAGAGCGGGTTTTTAGTGCCGCTGGTGGAATTATAACAGATAAGCGCATCCGCCTGTCAACTGAAAATGGTGACAGGTTGACTCTTATAAAAATGAACAAGGGCTGGATTGGGAAGGTCTTCTGTACACCACTAAGTGAAAACAGTGAAATATAGCCTAAAATACATTCTGGAACCACTAGATGACCAGGGTGAACATTCTCTGTACTGTTATAGGCCGGTGCATTTTGGGCAAGGGGGCTGTGATGGCACTATTTTAGTTTGTAACAAAAGGATCCCACATTGTAGAATTGGGCATGACATTACATTAGGCCTACTTCTTAATTCTGTCTCCTGCAATGTGTCCTTTAACTGTCACTATATCACCAGTGTGAACATGCTCTGTATGGTGCATTTTGGGCAAGGGGGCTGTGATGGCACTCTTTTATTTTGAAAGAAAAGGATCCCACATTGGGGAATTGGGCATGACATTACATTGGGCCTACTTCTTAATTCTGTCTCCTGCAATGTGTCCTTTAACTGCCACTAGATCACCAGGGTGAACGTGCTCTGTATGGTGCATTTTGGGCAAGGGGGCTGTGATGACACTTTTTTATTTTGTAAAAAAAGGAACCCACATTGGGGAATTGGGCATGAATTGGGAATTGGGCACACACCACATGGTCAGCTAGGGTTTTTAAATGTTACAATGACATTTCCCAATGAACGCATTTGTAGTGGTTGAAAGCAATGTTAAAGTTGAAAAACTCTTCAAGCTGTGAACTAGGAGTCAGGAATGCTTCCAGGGGTGATTCTCATGATGTTCTTGTGTCATTTGAGCAGTGTTTCCATCATTTTCAGATGTTTTTAGACCTTAAAAGGACCCAAGGGGGAACATGGTAAAAATACACGAGTCTTCCATAGACTTACATTGGGCTCATTGTTCTGGCTGAGTACCCAAGTATTCCAATCTGCTCGACTTGAGCAACGAGCACCCGAGCATTTTAGTGCTCGTTCATCACTAATCACGGCTCAACGTTATAAACTTCTGTGAAGCACCTGGGGATTCAAGGTGCTCATTGCACATCCAGATAAGTTTCCTTCAGAGTATAGTTTCCAAAAAGATGTCACTTTTCGGGGGTTTCCACTGTATAGGCACATCAGGGACTCTCCAAAGTTGACATGTCGTCTGCTAGTTATTCCAGCAAATTTTACATTCAAAAAGTAAAAATGGCGCTCCTTCACTTCCGAGCCCTGCCGTGCGCTCAAACAATGATTTTCCAGCATATATGAAGTATTAGCGTACTCAGAAGAAATTGCACAACAAATTACATTGTGCAATTTCTCCTGTTAACCTTTATGAATATACAAAGTTTGGAATTATAATACATTTTTTGGGGAAAAATGTAATTTTTAAATTTCATGGATCAACTTTATAAACTACTGTGAAGCACCTGGGGTTTCAAGGTGCTCAATAAACATCTAGTTAAGTTCCCTGAGGGGTCTATTTTCCAAAATGGTGTCACTTGTATGGGGTTTCCACTGTATAGGTGTATCAGGGGCTCTCCAAACACGACATGGTGTCCGCTAATTATACCAGCAAATTTTACATTCAAAAAGTGAGATGGCGCTCCTTCCCTTCCGACCTCTGCTGTGTTCCCAAACAGTGGTTTTCTCCAACTTCTGGGGTATGGGCATGCTCAGGAGAAATTGTACAGCAAATTGTATGGTCCATTTTTTTCCCCTTAACATGCAAAAGTAAAAAAAAAGTAGGTCTAAAGGAAAATGTTTGTTAAGAAATGTTAAATGCTTATTTTTTCCATCCACATTGCACATTAAGCTGTGAATATGGTTTTGAGCAACCTGAGGGGTGAAGTTTTTAGAATGCTGTAAATTTTGGGTATTTTCTGTCATAAAGGTACCTCAAAGTCACTTCAAATGTGAGGTGTCCCTAACAAATGGTTTTGTAAATTTTGTTGTAAAAATGAGAAGTCGATGGTCAACTTTTAACCCTTATAAATTCCTTACAAATAAAATTTTGTTTAAAAAATTATACTAATCACCAATGTCCAAACTGTATGACTGGCACTTCAAAATACATGATTACCCTATTCGGTCTAACCTATGCAAATAGCCGAAACGAAGAGATCCAGAACTAGATAAGATCAACAAAACTTTATTAGGACAAATATATAATGGTGCAATAGTGCACAAGCACCCTAACATAAGATGGGAAGCTGAATAATAATATATAGTGTAAAAATAGCAACACTGGTAAAAAAGCACCGCAGAGTAATGAATGTATTCTTACAGTATATGCTGCCTGGTACACTAGCTGCCTAAGCATACATAAAGTACATCAATATTACAAATATATGTGTAACCAGAAACAGTAATATTATCTACCTGCAGCAGATCCAGCATCCCACCTCACCTCAACGTGCGTTTCGCAACCAGCTTCTTCCAGGGGCGCCCGGTTAGACCGAATAGGGTAAACAAAAATTGTACTGATGTACAGTAGACTTGTGGGTAATGTTATGTATTAACTATTTTGTGTGACAAAATTGCTAAATTTTCAAAATTTCCGTGAAATTTCAGATTTTTCACAAATAAATGTAGGTCATATCAATGAAATTTTAACACTAACATGAAGTTCAATAAGTCACAAAAAACAGTCTCAGAATCAGTGGTATCCGTTGAAGCATTACAGAGTTATGACCTCAGAAAATGATAGTGGTAAGAATTGAAAAAATTGACCTGGTCCGGAAGGTGAAAACAGGCTTTGGGGTAAGTGGTTTCTGGCTGTATGTGTTAGGTGTCGAGTTCCCGCCTCTGCACAGGGGGAATCTCGAACCATGTCTGCTGCGGTATCCCATTCTATATCAGCCGCAGTGGAGCCTGTTCAGTAGAGACGTCGGTCCCAGCATCTCGCTCAGCCTGATAAAGTGCAAAGGGTTACTGCTGCCTTTCTAGGCTCTGCTTTTGTAGCCAGCACTGGTCAGCGGTGAGCAGGCTTTTCTGTGCTTTGCACACACTGAGCATGCTCGCGGGAGGACCTCTCAGGTCCGGGGTAACACACTCAGGCCCTGTAGCAGCTCCTATTGGTTCTCCAGGAAGGTCCTGAAGAGCTGCAACTATAAAACGTTCGCATGGCCGCAAGGATCAAAGTATCAAATGTGTATGGCTTAGGCCAGTGGATACTATACCATTCTTTATACATGCGGTGTGAGACTGTAGTGCTGGGACTGTACACTCAGGCAGGCAGTTAGCGTCAGTGGGGGCAATTAGCCGTTGGCTTGCTTGCAAGCACAACCCTAGTTAGGGGTATAGTTTTTGTGTACAGCACGACTCTGTGCAGCAAATGAGATCGCTTTCAGTTCACACGAGGTGAAGCTTCACCCACATGTGAGCTAAGAGTTTATCCGCCATTCTTTTGCAGCAGATATCTCTGCACGGTGGACCCCAGGCTGCAAACGCACCTTGTTGCTTCTTACCTATACTCGGTGTGCTCTGCTAGCCCTAACAATGTGTTTTTGTTTATTTACAATATAACTAGAGGATTAGGAATGGAAAGGCATCTTATAAATGCCTCTCCATTACTAATCCATGGGATAATGTCACTAGACAGTAAAATGGTGACATCAACCCCACAAATATGAACTCCACTTGCCACCGTCACAGGGAAAATGGGAAGAGCCAAGCAAAGTGCCAGAATTGGCGCATCTAATAGATGTGCCTTTTCTGGGTGGCTGTGCGCTGCTATTTTTAGACTGATGGGGCAACATCCATGGCCCCTTATTAAGCTGAGAAAACCAGCCCCCAATTCTTTGCTTTAACTTGCCTGGGTTTAAAAAATGCGAGGGACCCCACAACATTTCTAAAGTTAGTTATCTAAATATTTTAAAAAAACAGTGTGGGGACCCTTCTATTTTATTGATAACCAGCCTTGCTGAAGCTGACAGCTAAGGGTAGCAGCCCCCAGCTGTCAATATTACTTGGCTGTTTTTCAAAAATACAAGGGAACCCATGCCATTTTTTTTAAATTACTTATTTAGAGAGCAGGCACCGGCTGATGAATACTCCTTTCAGCAACACCTGCTGTCAATGTTATGAGTAGCACAGGCGTAGGCTGATGGGAGTAGTAGTCCATCAGCCAACGCCAGTGACCAGGGGTAATCTTTTTACCTCTGATCACAGCTGCGAGCTCATGCCATCATTTGACAGCATGTAAACCGTGGCTCTCTGACCTGCAGTGATTTACAGTATTACCGGTCACAGTCACAGCTACGAGGTTACACTGACATCTTGCAATGTGCTCCTGCAGCGCTCTTTCCAACGGCAACAATCATACCGTTAATTAGATCAGAGCCTTAGTGGAAACTTGATCATTTACTGAATTTTGTTGAAAATGCTCCTTAATCTGAACACGAATCCGAATGTGAAATGTTCGTGCCGACTTTGAGATTGACAAATGTTTTCCGAACAAGTTTGCTCGTCTCTAGTGCCAATCACATCCAAGCACCCAGGTACTCAAGTGATATCTGAGTATCACAGAGCACATTCGCTCATACAACTGATGCATGTGAAGATTTGATTTTGGTAGGACAAGATGACATTTTCAATTATATAATTTTTATTTACATGCAATATTTTGAATGCATTTTATTAGACTTTTTGTACTCTGGTGTGATGACAAAGCAGTATTTCTGCTGTTTTATATTTATTTTTTACATTGTTCATTGTAAGGGTTAAATAACGTGACAGTTTTATAGATTAGATTGTTCAGCATGTGGCCATACAATCTATCTGTACTTTTTTATATCTTTTGTATCTTTTGTTTTTTTTACATTAAAAAAATGTTATTTAATTACTGAAAAGTTTTTCATTATTTTTCTGTTACTTATTTTATAGTGACTTTTTATATTATTTTACAATTTTTTTATACTTTTATTACTTTGCTATATAAATTCAACTACTGTTTGTCTGATTTGTGGTGTAATACATTGCAACATTTCTTTATATTAAGGCATTAGCCGTATCAGTGTAACATTGGCAGGAGCAGGGCCTAGTAGATGACCATACCTGGATGACCCGGAGATCTTTCTTTGTCTTTTGGGTGCCATGGCAACCATCTGCATCCCTGTGTTGGGAACCAACTGTCTCTCACAACCTTCTAAATGATGCAGTTGCTATTAATCAAAGCATGTAGAAGATTAACCAGAAAGGGATTGTTCTGGAGGTGCTGAAATATCTGGCTATTATTTCAGGAGCTTGGCTGGCAATTAAATCAAGCACCTTAGGGTGATCATTCAGGCACAGCTTCTGAGCCTTCACAATCACCATGGAGTAACTGTGCATCTGTTTGCATTTAGGCCCCTTTCACACATCAGGTTTTTGCCGTCAGTCACAATACGTTGGCTCGATCGCAGATTGTGCAAAACTGATGCAACGGATTCGGTTTTTTTATGGATCCGACTAGCGGATCTGGCTAATTGGATCCTAAATAAATCGGAGCATGATCAGTTAAAAATATGGTATCCGTTGCCAGATTCCATCATTTGACGGATTCAGCGCCCATAGGCTTCCATTCGAGCAAACAACGGATGGCAACGGATCCGTCGCTGCCGATTTTTCGACATACACCAAAAACTTTACTTTGTTCGTTATCTCTGGCCACCGGACACACAATTTTCAATGGATCCGGTGAACGACAGATGAAACGTGATGCCATCCATTGCAATCCATCGACAATACAAGTCTATGGGAAAAAAAACAGATCGGGCAGCATCAGTCGCCGGATTCGTTTTTTTCAAAATTTGACGAATTGCGACTGATAGCAAAAAACTGATGTGTGAAAGGTGCCTTACTCCTTCAAAATAATGTCTTAACATTTTTTTGTCAAATGTCAGGAAATGGTTAACAAGAAAACAGCATCTGATGTAGTGACAGGAAACTATTGAACATGCATGTGTTTAGAAGAAAGTGTGTTTCTCTTAGCATCTTAGTTTCTAGATGTTTTTTTCATGATTGTACGAACAGCTGAAGTATAAATAATTTCCAATACACTGGTATTTAGGCTGAGAAATTTTCATTCTTAATGATAAAGTAATTGCCTCAGCCACTTAGTTAGCTTAATGAGCATAAAGTACTGTTTATCTTCCATTTTTGTTTCTATTGAAACATTTTCACTAATTGTTTAGAAATAACACAGTTAAATATATAGAATTTACTTTTTTTCATCTTTAGAATATCACCGTATTCCAACATTGGATGAAAGCAACTGGATACTTGGGAACATTGATCAGATAGGCTATTTTAGAGTTAACTATGATGTCAAGAACTGGAGATTACTGATTGACCAGCTAATGAGGAACTGTGAGGTACTGTAAGTTCTTGTTAAGTTTCTTTTGCAGGGTTTTGTTTTGCTGCAAGACTCCTCTCTGGCATTATAATCCTAAATGGTTCCATTTTTCTCATAGGTCATTTCTGTCAGTAATCGTGCTGGACTGATCGATGATGCTTTCAATCTGGCAAGGTATGTTTTCTTGCAGATGTCCAGCTTAATGAGCAATCTTGTCAACTATTGTTTGAAAGCTTCAGTGGAGAATGCACCACTTTTCCTTTCTATTTATATGGATGGATTTCATACTTGAAGAGACATGATTTTTCTCCTGGCTTTCCATGCATAACACTCCTTTTGTTTCTTTCCTGTGCTATCATTCCACAGTCTGAAGCACTCACTTTATTGCTGATCAATAGCCGCTTCAGGGTATTTCCGCAGATGCAAAGACTTGATCAATTTCTTAGCAGGTTTATTCTGAACATTAATGATCCACTACTTTTTCTTTGCCTAATGAACTGATTTAAAAATGACCTAGATGCTATTTTACATTTTTTCAAAGGAAACACCTTCATGCTTCAGTTACTCTGTTTTGTTTTCACCATGCATGAACATACTGAAGACTGATTATTTTGATCACCAAAAAAAGATCTCTTATGCTTTATGATTAGTTTAGGCTTGCAGAATCATGTGCTAAAATTCTCATATCATCTCCTTGTTCAAAAGTGTATTTAAAAAAATGCATATTTAAATTATTTTTGTTCATGTTGTGTTTTCCATGTCAGTCTAAATGAAAAATGAAAAACAGCTCACATCTGCATTAAAAAAAATCCACATTTTTGTTCCACAATAGGAACAGAAAATTGAACTTATGCACAAATAGTTGTAGTCTAGTTCATGAGCTTTTCTCAGTTAATCAGCACAGCCTATAAATAAGTCTGAAAATAAGAACACCACTAACTTTTGTTAATAGTCAACCTGTTTTTGTAATTATTTAATGCAACCCCTGTTGTATTTTGCATCATTAGGGGACACGCAGTACTGCAAACAAGTACACAAACATTAATTACCAATCTTTAACTTTTTATTTACATTTTAAAAAATGAATGATACATTTCAGATAGAATTGTATCAAATTTTGTGTTATTATTTTTACTTGCTAAAAAGTAATGTATTTAATCAAAATATTTTCATATCAAAACTACCACCATTTTTCACAAAACTTTTAATCCTCAAAAGTGTGCACTGATTGATGACTTATCTAGGATTGTGATGCCCCCAAAGTCCATACCACACATTCATTCCTGCTCTGAATATGTCAAAGATATTCATAAGTTGACAGAAGAGTCTGGAAGTATAAACTTATATGACCTTTGACATATTCAGAGCAGCAATTAACATTGACATCTAAATGTAAGCCAAAAAGTAATCCAAAACCAGGAGTGGGTGATAAATGCCGAAGTGGTGCATATTTTTCTAATATACTTTTCCTCTATTTGTTCCACTCCTGGTTTTGGCTTACACATACTGATGTAAAATACTGACCAAATATTGCTAGTGTGATGGCAGCCTTAGCCACAGTCAGTATTTGCACCGTTCATATCTGCTTAACCCCTTAGATGCTGCTGTCAATGGTCACTACATCACATAAATGGTAAGCAGGGTGTGGGGCTCCTGTTGTGATTTTGCTTTTTGCTCCCTCTAGTGGTCATTAGTGATTTGACTCTGGAGCGTCTGTCTTTTCCTATATCCTCACCTGGGCCGTTAGTTCAGGGGCGTTGCTATATAAGCTCCCTGGACCGTCAGTTCAATGCCTGGCATCGTTGAAATCAGAGCTAATCTGTTGTGCTCTTGTCCTCTGATCCTGGTTCCTGTTTTTCAAGCTAAGTCTGCTTCTTTGCTTTTTGCTTTTGTTTTGTTAGGTATTTTTGTCCAGCTTGTTCCTATCTGTATCCTGACCTTTGCTGGAAGCTCTAGGGGGCTGGTGTTCTCCCCCCGGACCGTTAGACGGTTCGGGGGTTCTTGAATCTCCAGCGTGGTTTTGGTTTTTGTTGACCAGATAAGTTATCTTGCTTTATTCTGCTGTTAGTAAGCTGGCCTCTCTTTGCTGAACCTGGTTCATTTCTGTGTTGTCATTTCCTCTTACCTCACCGTTATTATTTGTGGGGGGCTTGTATCTTGCTTTGGGGTCCCTTTCTCTGGAGGCAAGAGAGGTCTTTGTTTTCTTCTCCTAGGGGTAGTTAGATTCTCCGGCTGGCGCGAGTCATCTAGCGATCACCGTAGGCATTATCCCCGGCTACTTCTAGTGTTGGCGTTAGGAGTAGCTATTTGGTCAACCCAGTTACCACAGCCCTATGAGCTGGATTTTTGTATCTTGCAGACTTACACGTTCCTCTGAGACCCTGTCCACTGGGGTCATAACAGTATGCCAGGCCAGTATTAAATGTTTAATGCATTGCAGAAGTGGGATTATAAGAAAGAAAATTTTGAGGTTTTTTTTTTTCCCTCTCTCATTTTTTTTTTTTCTTTTCCCCTTTACCTCAGAGTGGCTTAAGCTTGCTGCAGACATGAATGTCCAGACCTTGATTACAAGTGTGGACCAGCTTGCCGCTCGTGTGCAGGGTATACAAGATTATGTTACCAGATATCCTAGGTCTGAACCCAAGATTCCGATTCCTGAACTGTTTTCAGGAGACCGATTTAAGTTTAGGAATTTCAGGAATAATTGTAAATTATTTTTGTCCCTGAAACCTTGTTCGTCTGGAGACTCTGCTCAACAAGTAAAAATTGTTATTTCATTCTTACGGGGTGACCCTCAGGATTGGGCTTTTTCGTTGGCGCCAGGAGATCCGGCATTGGCTGATATTGATGCGTTTTTTCTGGCGCTCGGTTTACTTTATGAGGAACCCAATCTTGAGATTCAGGCAGAGAAAGCCTTGCTGGCTATGTCTCAGGGCCAGGACGAGGCAGAGGTGTATTGCCAAAAATTTCGGAAATGGTCCGTGCTGACACATTGGAACGAGTGTGCACTGGCCGCTAATTTTAGAAATGGCCTTTCTGAGGCCATTAAGAATGTTATGGTGGGTTTTCCCATTCCCACAGGTCTGAATGATACCATGTCCCTGGCTATTCAAATTGACCGGCGGTTGCGGGAGCGCAAAACCGCAAATTCCCTCATGTTGTTGTCTGAACAGACACCTGATGTGATGCAATGTGATAGAAAAACCGCAAATTCCCTCATGGTGTTGTCTGAACGGACACCTGATTTGATGCAATGTGATAGAATCCTGACTAGAAATGAGAGGAAAATTCATAGACGCCGGAATGGCTTGTGCTACTACTGTGGTGATTCTACACATGTTATCTCAGCATGCTCTAAACGTATATCTAAGGTTGTTAGTCCTGTCACCGTTGGTAATTTGCATCCTAAGTTTATTCTGTCTGTAACTTTGATTTGCTCACTGTCATCTTATCCTGTCATGGCGTTTGTAGATTCAGGTGCTGCCCTGAGTCTTATGGATCTCTCATTTGCTAAGCGCTGTGGTTTTATTCTTGAACCATTAGAAAATCCTATCCCTCTTAGAGGTATTGATGCTACGCCATTGGCAGAAAATAAGCCGCAGTATTGGACACAGGTTACCATGTGCATGACTCCTGAACACCGCGAGGTGATACGTTTTCTCGTTCTACATAAAATGCATGATTTGGTTGTTTTGGGGCTGCCATGGTTACAGACCCATAATCCAGTCCTTGACTGGAAGGCTATGTCAGTGTCTAGTTGGGGCTGTCGTGGTATTCATGAGGATTCCCTGCCTGTGTCTATTGCTTCTTCTACGCCTTCGGAAGTTCCAGAGTACTTGTCTGATTATCAGAATGTCTTTAGCGAGTCCAGGTCCAGTTCATTGCCTCCTCATAGGGAATGTGACTGTGCAATAGATTTGATTCCAGGCAGTAAGTTTCCTAAGGGAAGACTGTTTAATCTGTCGATACCTGAACATACCGCTATGCGTTCATATATCAAGGAGTCTCTGGAGAAAGGACACATCTGTCCGTCTTCTTCCCCTCTTGGTGCGGGATTCTTTTTTGTGGCTAAAAAGGACGGATCTTTGAGGCCTTGTATTGACCATCGGCTTTTAAATAAGATCACTGTCAAATTTCAGTATCCTTTGCCGCTGTTGTCTGACTTGTTTGCCCGGATTAAAGGTGCCAAGTGGTTTACCAAGATAGACCTTCGTGGTGCGTACAACCTTGTGCGCATTAAGCAAGGGGATGAATGGAAAACCGCATTCAATACGCCCGAAGGTCATTTTGAGTACTTGGTGATGCCTTTTGGGCTCTCTAATGCCCCTTCAGTTTTTCAGTCCTTTATGCATGACATTTTCCGGAACTATCTGGATAAATTTCTGATCGTTTATCTGGATGATATTCTGTTTTTTTCTGATAATTGGGACTCGCATGTGGAGCAGGTCAGGATGGTCTTTAAAATTTTGCGTGAAAATTCTTTGTTTGTCAAGGGCTCAAAGTGTCTTTTTGGTGTACAGAAGGTTCCCTTTTTGGGGTTCATTTTTTCCCCTTCTGCTGTGGAGATGGACCCAGTCAAGGTCCGAGCTATTCTTGATTGGACTCAGCCCTCGTCAGTTAAGAGTCTTCAGAAGTTCTTGGGTTTCGCTAACTTCTACCGTCGTTTTATCGCTAACTTTTCTAGCATTGTGAAACCTTTGACGGATATGACCAAGAAGGGCTCCGATGTGGTTAATTGGGCTCCTGCTGCCGTGGAAGCTTTCCAGGAGTTGAAATGTCGGTTTACTTCGGCGCCTGTTTTGTGCCAGCCTGATGTCTCGCTTCCCTTTCAAGTTGAGGTGGATGCTTCAGAGATTGGAGCAGGGGCCGTTTTGTCGCAGAGAGGCCCTGGTTGCTCTGTTATGAGACCTTGCGCCTTTTTCTCTAGGAAGTTTTCGCCTGCGGAGCGAAATTATGATGTGGGCAATCGGGAGTTGTTGGCCATGAAATGGGCATTTGAGGAGTGGCGTCATTGGCTCGAGGGTGCTAAGCATCGTGTGGTGGTCTTGACTGATCACAAAAATCTGATGTATCTCGAGTCTGCTAAACGCCTGAATCCTAGACAGGCCCGCTGGTCATTGTTTTTCTCCCGTTTTGACTTTGTTGTCTCGTATTTACCAGGTTCAAAGAATGTGAAGGCCGATGCTCTTTCCAGGAGCTTTGTGCCTGATGCTCCTGGAGTCGCTGAACCTGTTGGTATTCTTAAGGATGGTATTATCTTGTCAGCTATTTCTCCAGATCTGCGACGTGTGTTGCAGAGATTTCAGGCTGATAGGCCTGATTCTTGTCCACCTGACAGACTGTTTGTGCCTGATAAGTGGACCAGCAGAGTCATTTCCGAGGTTCATTCCTCGGTGTTGGCAGGTCACCCAGGAATTTTTGGCACCAGAGATCTGGTGGCCAGATCCTTTTGGTGGCCTTCCTTGTCTAGGGATGTGCGGTCATTTGTGCAGTCCTGTGGGACTTGTGCTCGAGCTAAGCCTTGCTGTTCTCGTGCCAGCGGGTTGCTCTTGCCCTTGCCTGTCCCTAAGAGACCTTGGACACATATCTCCATGGATTTCATTTCTGATCTTCCGGTGTCTCAGGGCATGTCTGTTATCTGGGTGATATGTGATCGCTTCTCCAAGATGGTCCATTTGGTTCCTTTGCCTAAACTGCCTTCCTCTTCCGATCTGGTTCCTGTGTTTTTCCAGAACGTGGTTCGGTTGCACAGCATCCCTGAGAATATTGTGTCAGACAGAGGATCCCAGTTCGTTTCCAGATTCTGGCGATCTTTTTGTAGTAGGATGGGCATTGACTTGTCGTTTTCGTCTGCTTTCCATCCTCAGACTAATGGACAGACGGAGCGAACTAATCAGACTTTGGAGGCTTATTTGAGGTGTTTTGTCTCTGCTGATCAGGACGATTGGGTGACCTTCTTGCCGTTAGCTGAGTTTGCCCTTAATAATTGGGCTAGTTCCGCCACCTTGGTTTCGCCGTTTTTCTGCAACTCTGGTTTCCACCCTCGTTTTTCTTCGGGTCATGTGGAACCTTCTGACTGCCCTGGGGTGGATTCTGTGGTGGATAGGTTGCAGCGGATCTGGAATCTTGTGGTGGACAACTTGAAGTTGTCACAGGAGAGGGCTCAGCGCTTTGCCAACCGCCGCCGCGGTGTGGGTCCCCGACTACGTGTTGGGGACTTGGTGTGGCTTTCTTCCCGCTTTGTTCCTATGAAGGTTTCCTCTCCCAAATTTAAACCTCATTTTATTGGTCCTTACAAGATATTGGAAATTCTTAATCCTGTGTCCTTTCGCCTGGATCTTCCTGTGTCGTTTGCTATCCACAACGTGTTTCATAGGTCCTTGTTGCGGCAGTACGTTGTGCCTGTGGTTCCTTCTGCTGAGCCTCCTGCTCCGGTGTTGGTTGAGGGCGAGTTGGAGTACGTGGTGGAGAAGATCTTGGATTCTCGTCTCTCCAGGCGGAGGCTTCAGTACCTGGTCAAGTGGAAGGGCTATGGTCAGGAAGATAATTCTTGGGTGGTCGCCTCTGATGTTCATGCGGCCGATTTAGTTCGTGCCTTTCACGCCGCTCATCCTGATCGCCCTGGTGGTCGTGGTGAGGGTTCGGGGACCCCTCACTAAGGGGGGGGGTACTGTTGTGATTTTGCTTTTTGCTCCCTCTAGTGGTCATTAGTGATTTGACTCTGGAGCGTCTGTCTTTTCCTATATCCTCACCTGGGCCGTTAGTTCAGGGGCGTTGCTATATAAGCTCCCTGGACCGTCAGTTCAATGCCTGGCATCGTTGAAATCAGAGCTAATCTGTTGTGCTCTTGTCCTCTGATCCTGGTTCCTGTTTTTCAAGCTAAGTCTGCTTCTTTGCTTTTTGCTTTTGTTTTGTTAGGTATTTTTGTCCAGCTTGTTCCTATCTGTATCCTGACCTTTGCTGGAAGCTCTAGGGGGCTGGTGTTCTCCCCCCGGACCATTAGACGGTTCGGGGGTTCTTGAATCTCCAGCGTGGTTTTTGTTTTTGTTGACCAGATAAGTTATCTTGCTTTATTCTGCTATTAGTAAGCTGGCCTCTCTTTGCTGAACCTGGTTCATTTCTGTGTTGTCATTTCCTCTTACCTCACCGTTATTATTTGTGGGGGGCTTGTATCTTGCTTTGGGGTCCCTTTCTCTGGAGGCAAGAGAGGTCTTTGTTTTCTTCTCCTAGGGGTAGTTAGATTCTCCGGCTGGCGCGAGTCATCTAGCGATCACCATAGGCATTATCCCCGGCTACTTTTAGTGTTGGCGTTAGGAGTAGCTATTTGGTCAACCCAGTTACCACAGCCCTATGAGCTGGATTTTTGTATCTTGCAGACTTACACGTTCCTCTGAGACCCTGTCCACTGGGGTCATAACAGGCTCCCTCTTTATCCCCATCGGTGTCCTCAGATCATGACTGTGTGGTCCTGATGTTTGCCATGGCAATTCATGACCAAATAGCAGCCTTAGAGTCTGCCACCTACAGTAACTTGTCCAAAAGTTACCAACATTTAGGTGGTAGAAATACTTTTTCATTCCTGTTGTCACTTTGCATTACTCCCTGAAAATTACCTGAAGGGTTAAACTACCTGACTGGAGTTTTCAATATGTCAGAGGGTTTTATTTTTTAAAATGGTATCACTTTCAGGGGGTTCCCAATATATAGGACCCCCAAAGACACTTCAGACATGGATAGGTCCCTAAAAAATGAATTTTGTAAATTTCCTTGAAAAAATGAAAAAAGACTGCTAGATTTTTAAACCTCCAAAAACTAAAACAAAATAAAAGAACATTTTACAAATGGTGCTAATGTACAGCAGACATGAGGGAAATGTTATTTACTAATGCTTTTCTATGGTACGACTATCTGGATTAAAAGGATAATCACTCAAAAGTATATATATACACAAAACATATCAACCTAAATTTACCATTATCATAAATTATAATATGACACGTAAAAACAATCTCAAAATCACTGGGATTTGTTGAAGCATTCCAGAGTTATTACCACATAAAGTGACCTTGGTCAGATTAAAAAAAAATTGGACCGGTCACTATCCTTTACGCACTTCACGGGAATTAATGGAATGTGGGAGGAAAAAATAAACATTTAACTTTTTCACAAAATATTTTAAATTCAACATTTTATTTTTACAAGGGTAACAGCAGAACATGAACCCTAAAATGTGTTTTGCAATTTCTCCTGAGCATGCTGATATCCCATATGTGGGGGAAAACTAATGTTTGGGTCCACGGCAGGATGCAGAAAGGAAGAAGTGCCATTTGACTTTTTGAATGCAAAATCTGCTGGAATAATTACCAAACATCATGCCTCAACAGTTAGACACCCCCAGAAGTGGCACCATTCTGACAACCAAACTCTTCAGAGAACATACTTAGATGTGAGGTAAAGCTCTTGAGCTCCTAGGTAATTCACAAATGTTTATAACGTTAAGCCATGTGAATTGAAAATAATATCACAGTTTTCCCACAAAAATGTTTTTTAGCCCCCAAATTTGCATATTTACAACTATAACAGGAAAAATGACACCATGCTATTTGTTGGGCAATTTATCCTGAGCATGATGATACCTCATATGTGGGGGACAATTAGGGTCTTTGCACATATCAGTGCTCGGAAGAGTTGGAGTGCTATTTAACTTTTTGAATGCAACATTTGAACATTTGCTGGAATAATTAGCAGACACCATGAAGAGAGCCCCTGATGTGTCTAAACAGTGGAACTCCAAACCACATGTTTCATAATTTTAGAAACTCGACCCCTGAATAAATTAATTTAGATGTGTGGTGAGCAGCAATGAGCGAATGTTTCAATGTTCAGCTCCGATTATGATTACCCAATTTGCAATATTTGCTGATTTATTTGTCGAATATTTGTCGAACATAGCCGAATGCCATTACAGTCAATGGGAGGCAAAAACAAAAGCATGACAACACCTTCAAATAGCTCCAAAAGCTGCCAGAACACATCAAATTAGGGGGAGACACCACGAAAGTGGCCTCAATTCACCCACAGTACAAATTGTAGCATGGCATGACAGCAATCAGTCATGCATGATGTATGGGGTCTGGGCCAGCATTTACAGCTTCCAATTGAAAGTCAAAGTATGATAAGGTGTGTGATGGATTGGTGTAGGCCTGCTGTGCTGGAAGCCCAGATACAACATACAACAGCTCAACCTGCTTTCATGCTCAGCCACACTGAGGTGGCACAAATATCAGTTTTGTAGAAAACTATTGTCAGAAAAATCTAAGGATAGTAGTAACATGGGTAGTTAACTCCAAGGAAGTGGAGGCCTGATGGTCTCGGAGGCCTACTGCTACAGGCAACAAGCATGAAGGAGGCCCAACCAGGAGTGCACACATTTATACCAAAATTATTGGCAAAATTATCAATTTCATCAGAGTACAAATAGTATAATGGAGAACGATATCTCTTTCACTACAGCTAACCCAGCAGATAGAGACACAATTGGGACTCTCCATATTTCCAAAAAATAGCAGCAGACACCACCAAAGTGGCATCAATTTAACAACAGTGTAAATAGTATAATAGGGACTGACAGGTCTTCCATTACACCCAACCCAGCAGATGGACACCCAAATAGGTGTGTTCACATTTCCAAAAATTATCCCACCAACCATCCTACCAACCACAAACAACAGAGAGGGGAGGATTATAATCTTCATTTCCTGACAGTTGATCATCTATCACCTCTAGATAACTGGAATAGTGATGCTGATGACGGCGTCATCAGTGCTAACCATCTAAGTAGCCATTTTGAAACTGTTCAGAAGGTTAATAATAATAATAATAATTTTATTTATATAGCGCCAACATATTCCGCAGCGCTTTACAAATTATAGAGGGGACTTGTACAGACAATAGACATTACAGCATAACAGAAATCACAGTTCAAAATAGATACCAAGAGGAATGAGGGCCCTGCTCACAAGCTTACAAACTATGAGGAAAAGGGGAGACACGAGAGGTGGATGGTAACAATTGCTTTAGTTATCCAGACCAGCCACAGTGTAAGGATCGGGTGTTCATGTAAAGCTGCATGAACCAGTTAACTGCCTAAGTATGTAGCAGTACAGACACAGAGGGCTATTAACTGCATAAAGTGTATGACAACATGATGCGAGGAACCTGATTATGTTTTGTTTTTTTATGGGCCACACAGGGATAGTTAGGTTAATGCATTGAGGCGGTAGGCCAATCTGAACAAATGAGTTTTTAGGGAGCGCTTAAAACTGTGGGGATTGGGGATTAATCGTATTAACCTAGGTAGTGCATTCCAAAGAGTTGGCGCAGCACATGTAAAGTCTTGGAGACGGGAGTGGGAGGTTCTGATTATTGAGGATGCTAACCTGAGGTCATTTGCGGAGCGGAGGGCATGGGTAGGTTGGTAGACTGAGACCAGAGAGGAAATGTAGGGTGGTGCTGAGCCATGGAGAGCTTTGTGGATGAGGGTAGTAGTTTTGTACTGGATTCTGGAGTGGATGGGTAGCCAGTGTAATGACTGGCACAAGGTAGAGGCATCGGTGTAACGGTTAGTGAGGAATATGATCCTGGCAGCAGCATTCAGGACAGATTGGAGCGGGGAGAGTTTGGTAAGAGGGAGGCCAATTAGTAGAGAGTTACAATAGTCCAGACGAGAATGAATGAGTGAAACAGTAAGAGTTTTTGCAGAGTCAAAAGTAAGAAAAGGGCGAAATCTAGAAATGTTTTTGAGATGCAGATAAGGAGAGCGAGCCAGTGATCGGATGTGGGGGGTGAATGAAAGCTCAGAATCAAGTATGACCCCAAGGCAGCAGGCATGTTGCTTTGGAGTAATGGTGGAACCGCACACGGAGATGGCATTGTCAGGCAAAGGTAGGTTAATAGAGGGAGAGAACACGAGGAGTTCAGTTTTTGACAGGTTCAGTTTCAGATAGAGGGAGGACATGATGTTAGAAACAGTGGTAAGACAATCACTGGTGTTTTCTAAAAAGGTCGGCGTGATAACAGGAGAAGAAGTGCATAATTTGGTGTCGTCAGCATAGAGATGGTACTGGAAACTAAATCTACTGATTGTTTGTCCAATAGGGGCAGTATACAAAGAGAAGAGGAGGGGGTCTAGGACTGATCCTTGAGGAACCCCAACAGTAAGGGGAAGGTGAGAGGAGGAGGTACCAGCAAAAGATACAGTGAAGGAGCAGTCAGAGAGATAGGAGAAGAACCAGGAGAGAACGGTGTCCTTGAGGCTGATGGAGCGGAGCATAGTGAGGAGGAGCTGATGATCCACAGTGTCGAATGCTGCAGACAGATCCAGGAGAATTTGCATGGAGTAGTGACCATTAGATTTAGCTGTTAGTAGGTCATTAGAGACTTTAGTGAGGGCAGTTTCAGTAGAGTGTAAAGAGCGGAAACCAGATTTAAGACGGTCAAGAAGAGAGTTATCTGAGAGTGGACCAGGCGTTCAAGGAGTTTGGAGATGAAGGGAAGATTAGAGACCGGTCTATAATTACTGGCACAGTTTTGATCGAGGGATGATTTTTTAAGTAATGGATATATGATGGCATGCTTAAATGAGGATGAAAAAATACCGGAAGTGAGAGAAAGGTTGAATATTTTTGTTAGGTGAGAGGTGACAGCCGGGGAAAGGGACTGGAGAAGATGTGACGGAATGGGGTCACTGGTGCAAGTGGTTGGGCGAGAAGATGCAAGGAGCCTGAATACTTCTTCTTCTGTAACTGGTTCAGAGAGTGAACTAGATGCAGTGGGGGAGGGAGGAGAGTGCATGGTATGAAGAGATTGTGAGATGATTTTCTGTCGAATGTGGTCAATTTTTTTCTTTGAAGTAATTGGCCAGATCGTCAGCGCGGAGATCCGTGGTTGGAGCTTGCACTCTTGGGTTGAGTAGGGACTGGAAAGTGTCAAAGAGACGTTTACAGTTATTGGATAGTGAGGTGATGAGGGTATTGAAATAGGTTTGTTTGAAGAGGTGAAGGGCAGAGTTGTATGTTTTTAGCATGAACTTATAATGGATGAAATCTTTGGGTAGATTAGATTTTCTCCACAGACGTTCAGCGCACCTGGAGCACCGCTGCAGGAAACGTGTTTGCAACATGTGCCATGGTTGTCGCTGTCTGTGCCAAGTTGTTCTATGTATAGGAGGTGCAGCTTCATCCAGGGCATTTTGCAGATTTGCAGAGGTCCTTAATCTGTGCGCCACGTCTGTAATGAATTGGCCCAGGCTACATGAAATTACATACTGCATTAGGGCTCGTTGCTGCTGCCACAGTCACTGCAACATGTGCAGAATGTAGAATTCCACCATGTAGGCACATCACATATCAACCTGTTAACTGGGATGGACAAAGACCATTTTATCAATGCAAGTCGATGACCTGAGGGGTGCGAATGGCAGAAGAGAGCATACAGGTTCCCTGTGTTCTACAGCAGCTCATCCAGGCCAGGATAGTGGTGGAGAAAATGTTGTACCACCAGTTTGAGGATGTGAGCCATGCAAGGCACATGTGTGAGCTTGCATGGCTGTAGGGCCACCACCACTAGGTTTGCACAATTATCGGACATGGCCTTAACTGGATGCAGGTTCAACAGAGACAGCCAAACTCAGCCTGGAGAGCTGTCTACAACTCTTCAGCTGTATGATTGCGATCTCCAAGACATATAAATTTTAACACTGCCTGATCATGGTGAGCCCTGGCTGCACAGTACAGAAGTGCTGGGGATTCTCTCTGCACTGTTAGAATGCCTGTCTCATTAAAGTAAATGTTGAGGGTGCAGGTGGAGGTCCTAGAGGAGGTGGAAGAGGCAGAAGCAGTGGAGGAAGTGTTAAATGTAGAGATTTGTCCTGCAAGCCATGGGGATTCCAAGACTTGTGGAGCAGCGTCTGCCCCCACAGCCACTAGAATCACCCAGTACCCAGTCAGCTAGACATAACCCCCCTGGCTATGCTTACTCATCCAAGCAACTGTGGTGAAATGCACCCTTGCGGACAGATTTAGTCAAGAAATGGGTGATGTATGCGACATGCTGGTGTAGCGCAGGCACAGCATTCTTAGAAAGGTAATGGTGGCTAGGCAACTGGTACTGAGGGACTGTGACAGCCATCAGCTTTTGGAAATCGTCTGCATCTACAAGGTTGAAAGGCAGCATTTCCATGGCCAACAGATTGGAGATGGTGGAGTTCAACCTCTTAGCTTTGTCATGTGTAGGAGGAAGCAATCTTTTTTGTGACCACAACTGCGGGACTGTGGGCTGGTTGAGGTACTGAGAGAGGACAGATTACGGTGAACCGTAAAAACTCCAGGGCCATAAGGGAGGTTCAGTTGGAAATGTTATGGTGGTTTGAGAAAGTTGTGGTGTGCTCATTCTCTGAGATTGGTTAAAAGCAGCAGGCATCCATTAGAGCTGACTGTGGGCTCTCAGTCAGCGTTACTGGAGTGGGTAAACAACTCAAGGTTCTGCGGTCGGAGACCTGCATCACAATATTAGGCATGGCAATAGTGGAGGAGGATGAAGCAGCAGATATGACGGATGATAGTTTTTGAGGTTTGCTGGTCCATATTTTTGCTCAGAGTAACGCATGTGAAGGTTCATACATGTAGTAGTCAAATTATTGTGCCTTTATGTTTTTGCCAACTGGGATCTAACAACTTATTATCATCATTCTCTGTGTTATCACATTCTTTGCCCTTAAAGTCTCCCACCTCATCTTCCTGCCCTGACAGCACAGTACAGCCTGTGTCAGAATCAGATATTGGAGTCTCATTAAAATCACCCCCCGGGGTTAACATCTGGTCATGAGGGTAAAGATCCTGCTGAAACCCAACTTTGTCCTGCACCTGATCCAAGCTACAAAAAATGTGGGCATCGGTAAAGATTTACTCCTCTGACTCTGTGAAGCTTTTGAGTACACTTCTGATGACCATTTCACAGAATATGTTAACAGCTCTTCAGACTCACCCATCTGTGATTCCGTACAGTCAGTTGAATGGTTGGATAGTTGGGACACAGGACAAAGCAAAAATAATTTGGTTGCCAACTCTGTGAACTGTACTGGGTGTGATGTTGAGGTGGAGTAAGAGAAGGAGTGGCCACTTGAAGCTGTGCTTGCCATCCACTCGAGCACATTCTCTTTCTGTGCCACATCAATAAGGTGTACCACTGTGCGTCTGCCAAAGAAAGGTAGTAGAGTAGCCCATCCAGTAACTGAAGTTGTCAGTTATTTTTTACCGGACTTGACATTGTTGGTTCACTAGTGCTTTCAGAAACATTACCACTAGTGTTGAGCATTCCGATACTGCAAGTATCGGGTATCGGCCGATACTTGCTGTATCGGAATTCCGATACCGAGATCCGATATTTTTGTGATATCGGGTATCGGTATCGAAACAACATTAATGTAAAAATGTGTAAAAGAGAGAATTAAAATAAAAAATATTGCTATACTCACCTCTCCGACGCAGCCTGCACCTTACCGTGGGAAGCGGCAGCGTTCTTTGTTTAAAATTTGCGCTTTTCTTTCCTTTACGTGAGTCCCGGCTTGTGATTGGTTGCGTGCCGCCCATGTGACCGGGACGCAACCAATCACAGCAAGCCGTGACGTAATTTCAGGTCCTTCAGGATTTTAAAATTACGTTCCGGCGTTGTGATTGGTTGCGTCGCAGTCACATGGGCGACGCAACCAATCACAGCAAGCCGTGACGTAATTTCAGGTCCTTAAGGATTTTAAAATTACGTCCCGGCTTTGTGATTGGTTGCGTCGCAGTCACATGGGAGACGCAACCAATCACAAGCCGTGACGTCACGGGAGGCTGGACACGCGCGCATTTTAAAATGGGCGCGTGTCCAGCCTCCCGTGACGTCCCGGCTTGTGATTGGTTGCGCCGCGATCAACCAATCACAAGCCGGGAGGCTGGACACGCGCGCATTTTAAAATTTTAAAATGCGCGCGTGTCCAGCCTCCCGGCTTGTGATTGGTTGACCGCGGCGCACAAAATGAGTGAGGATGAACTAAACAAAACAAGGGGAAACTGCCAATGTTGTCAAAACATCAATTGTTGCATAATAAGTTTGGTCGAATTTGCAGGATGTGTCTCACATTCCCATGTATCACCTCTCAGCTGATGTATTATACAAGCCTCCCGGCTTGTGATTGGTTGACCGCGGCGCAACCAATCACAAGCCGGGACGTCACGGGAGGCTGGACACGCGCCCATTTTAAAAAGCGCGCGTGTCCAGCCTCCCGTGACGTCACGGCTTGTGATTGGTTAATGGCGGCCATGTTGCCGGGACGCGGACCAATCACAGCAAGCCGTGACGTAATTTCGTCACGGCTTGCTGTGATTGGTCCGCGTCCCGGCAACATGGGCGCCGTGACCAATCATAAGCCGGGACGTCACTGGAGGCTGGACACGCGCGCTTTTTAAAAAGCGCGCGTGTCCAGCCTCCCGTGACGTCACGGCTTGTGATTGGTTAATGGCGGCCATGTTGCCGGGACGCGGACCAATCACAGCAAGCCGTGACGTAATTTCGTCACGGCTTGCTGTGATTGGTCCGCGTCCCGGCAACATGGCCGCCCTGACCAATCACAAGCCGGGACTTCACGTAACCAAGTAAAAGCGCGAATTTTAAACAAACAACGCTGCCGGTTCCCTCGCTGAGGTCCAGGCTGCGTCGGAGAGGTGAGTATAGCGATATTTTTTATTTTAATTCTTTCTTTTCCACATTAATATGGATCCCAGGGCCTGAAGGAGAGTTTCCTCTCCTTCAGACCCTGGGAACCATCAGGAATACCGTCCGATACTTGAGTCCCATTGACTTGTATTGGTATCGGGTATCGGTATCGGATTGGATCCGATACTTTGCCGGTATCGGCCGATACTTTCCGATACCGATACTTTCAAGTATCGGACGGTATCGCTCAACACTAATTACCACCTACCTTACGTACACCTTGATCACCAAGCCTATTTCCCCTTCCATGGCTTCACTTTTTCCCAGTCATGTTGCTCAGAGAGTGTGGTAGGAGCACAGTATTAGCAACAAAAAATAAGATTCAAAACTCTGCATCAGCTCTGCAAACATCTGAATTTCAGTGGTAACTGTAAATGACAAAGTGTAATATGGCATGCTGAAGAAAGAATTGTTTGAGTGTGAATGATACCTGAATGACAAAGAAGATATGCTTAAAGCAATTTTTAACTTAGATCACCAACTGTATGACGTTAGTAACACAATTTTTTTTTTTTTGGGGGGGGGTCTGTGAATGGGGCCTCTATAACATAGACTACATGCTACAAACAATTTGAAAGTGAGATGTCCCCTACAGTATGACGTTAGTAACAGAAGAATTTTGGGGGGCCTGTGGATGGGCCCTCTATGATATCGACTAGATTCTACAAACAATTTGAAAGTGAGATGTCCCCTACTGTATGATGTTAGTAACAGGAGATCTTTTGGGGGGCCTGTGGATGAGCCCTCTATAACAGAATAGATGCTACAAACAATTTGAAAGTGAAATGTCCCCTACTGTGTGAAGTTAGTAACAGAATAATTTTTTTGGGGGATGGTGTATTAACCCTCTATAACATAGACTTGATGCTACAAATAGTGATGAGCGAATTTGTTTGGAAAGTGATCGCTAAACATAAATTTGGCACGAATATGGCACATTCGGATTCGTGATC
The DNA here is from genome assembly GCF_051348905.1 of Ranitomeya variabilis. Lineage (NCBI taxonomy): Eukaryota > Metazoa > Chordata > Amphibia > Anura > Dendrobatidae > Ranitomeya > Ranitomeya variabilis. The sequence goes on from NC_135236.1 coordinate 431,091,526, forward strand.
GGAAACACGAGCAAAATTTTATAAAATCGGGAAAAATCGGTAACATAAGGAAAAAGTGCAGGAAAATGTTTGCGTTGCCACAAACATATTTTCAGCACTTTAGCAGTGATAATAGTGGTGTATCATGAGCGTTTGGCATGTGTTTGATGAGGGGAGGGCATTTGCAGAGCTCAGAAGTGCAGCGTTCTTGTAAACAGTCTTTTTTTCCCTAACTTTATGTGTGCACATTGCGGATAGCCAATCAGAGCGCAGGAAACACCCACAATGTCCTGACACAACAGTTTGTGTCATTGGCTGCTGAAATCACATATCCCTCTCCATATATATACATCTTGTTTTAGTGCCATTTTGACACTAACAGCGCAGGGAGGCTTCTCCTGATGCTGGCATTGTTAGCAGCAATATTTTAGCTAGTTAGCTAGGTGGTTGTATATCAGTCAGATAGTGTCTGCAGACCTCAAGCACATTAAAATATGTATTTTCTTGTATTGATAAACGTGATACAGCCTGCTATATCCAACCTTTTCATTTAGTGGCATTGAAATTGTTCTGTGTGCAGAGCTGTTGCACATCAAAAAAAATGTATTTTTTTTTTTTTTACAACTGTGATACAGCAGCCGAGATCTGAGTTTGAAATTGTTTTGAGCCTATCTTCTAGATTAGGGGCATCATTGGCATCCAATTTCTCATGGGCATCTGTTATACCTAGCTTGAGACGCGCATCTATTATACCTATCTTCTGATGAGCATCAAATGCTCTCTGGTAATTGGTGTTCGGTAAATGAATAATCATTGAAGCTGGATACTGGATCTTGCACTTTCCATAGCTGTCCTGTTATTGATCTTGTTGTATATTCCCATTCCCACCGTCTTCATGCCCCTTTTCCTGACCAGTTCATCTAACGACATGTCAGCCATATTTCTCCAGCAACCCTGCACCTTACCAGCAGCAACTGTAGGAAAGAGGGTGTTCCAATGCCACAGACAATCTCCTAGATTATACAGGCCTCATTGACAGCCCCCCCAAAAAATTCTTCTGTTACTGACATAGCAACCAAAGCAAAGGAGAACATGGAAGACCAAAAAGTATACAAGCTGGAAATAGATTATAAAATGCCTTTATTAATAAAAAGTGGCAAATATTTAATTTAAAATAATTGTGTGCACATAACAGGACAAAAAAATCACTGCAGCAAAAATAAAACAACTTCTCATCCCTCATGTCATACTCTAAACATCTATTCAGTACTTTCAATTATTTACTGGGTCCACCAGCTCCCTCTCCTCTCATCTCAGCTGAATAGTTTGCCTCGCCACCGGGGAACTTGACACTTTAACGTCTCACCTCATTTCAAACTTTACCACAGTTTTCATCACAAGCCTAACCCACGTCTTCAACCTGTCACTAAAAACTGTTGTCTTCCATCCTGATTGAAACATACCGCGATCACACGCATCCTCATAAAGCCCACCATTGACCCATTCTCTGTGTCTTCCTATCGCCCCATATCATTTCTCCCCTATGCCTCCAAACTACTGGAACAACACATCCATTTTTAACTGTCCTCCCACCTCTTCTCTGGCTCCCTCTTTGACCACTTCCAATCTGGCTTCAGACCGCACCACTCCACTGAAACTTCCCTGATTAAAGTCACCAACGATCTACTAACCGCCAAATGAAAGCTACGCTAATTTTTCCTCCTCCTTCTCCTGGACTTGGCATCAGTCTTTGAACATTTCTTCTTACTACAGACTTTCTGATCTGTTGGCATTACAGACTTGGCCTTTTTTTGGATCCCCTCATACCCAACAGACAGGACATTCAGTGTCTCCCATTCACACACCACCTCCTCATCTTGCCCCCTATGTGTTGGTGTCCACCAAGGTTCAGTTGTAAGACTGGGAACTATACTTAGAGGGTGCACACACGCACTCCTCCCTGTTAATGGGACCGCTCACATCAATCTAAGATATTCCCAGCCTATAGCTGGGTGACACCTAGTTAAGGCTTTTCCTCCAATATGGAGGTGTCTAAGCTACATTGTTAGTTTGCCTTTCATGCTTGCTAGTTGTCAGATTCCCCAGGTCCGCCTGTCTGCTTGTCTACCCTGTACCCATCTGCTCTTACCTGTCTATGCCTATCTGCTCTTACCTGTCTGTGCTCATCTGCTTGTATCTGTATGTGCTCTTCTGTCCAGATCACACCTGCCAGTGCCCATCTGTCTGGCACCTGGTTCAGCCCACACCTGCCAGTGCTTTTCTGTTCCTCAGCCAATCCCATATGCACCCGTGGTCACAGAGTCCCTACAGTGCATGCCTACATTTTTCATCCCTCCATTGGGCTGTAGCAGCTTACCCGCTATAAAGGGTCAGCTGTCACCTTCTGTAGGTCAGCAATGGAGTAGCAACTCGTGTCACCTCTTTGTCCCTCCTTGGGTTGCATTTTTCACCTGCTGCCACTTGTCTTTGGGATTTGGTAGGCCACCTAATAACTCCCCTTACAGGCTTTTAGAGGTATATGGAACAGGGATTCCACCACCTTGCCTGTTACAGTCTCCAACTTCTGGGTTGGAAGAGGTGTCGGTCCCCGCTATACTAATTCTACTCTATTGCAATTGATGTTACTTTGTTGGTGTCTGCCACTAATTTCTGTAAATGTATAGACTCCTGGTTGGGTCTACTTCATGCATGTTGCCTGTAGCAGTAGGCCTCCAAGACCATCAGGCCTCCACTTACTTGGAGACAGGACATTGTGGACACTTCATGTGCCCTGATTGGCTAGCCGTTATGTGCACACAGTTAGAAAAAAATTAGTTTAAAAGCACTCCGTGCCTCTGAGCTCTGAAAACCCCTCCCCTCATCAAACACATTCCCCATGTTCTTGTTACACCACCTTCATCGTAAGTGCTGAAAATACTTTAGTTGCAATGCAAATATATACCCGCATTTTTTACCAAATATTACAATTTTTTTCCGATTTTTATCATGTTGAGCTGAGAATAAAAGTTCACATTTTCCTCAAAAATATTTTTTAGCCCCCAGTTTTGCATTTTCACAAGGATAACAGGAGAAAAGGCCCCAAAATGTGTTGCACAATTTCTCCTGAGTACGCCAATACCCTTTATGTGGGTTAACACTACTGTTTGGGCGCACGACAGGTTTCATAAATGAAGGAGTGACGCTTTGGAATGCAGATTTTGATGGAATGTTCTTCTTCTGTCATGTCGCATTTGGAGAGTCCCTGCTGTGACTTAACAAAGGAAACCTCCGACAAGTGACCCAATTTTGGAAACAAGACCCCTAAAGGAATTTATCTAGACATGTGGTGAGCACCTTGAACACATAGGTACTTCACAAAATTTTACAATGTTGAACTATGAAAATGGAAAAAAAAAAATTCCCACAAAAATGTTATGTTAACCCCAATTTTTTCAGGGTTTTTTTTCATTTTCACAAGTCTACCAGGAGAAAATGGACTACACAATTTGTTGTGCAATTTATTTTGAGTTCACCAATACCCTATATGTGGTCAAAAACTTCTTTAGAGACAGTGAAAAGATCAGAATGGAAGAAGTGCCATATTGGAGCTCAGAATGTGCACGTTTTGATTGAGAGTGCCATGGTACATTGACAGAGCACCTGAGGTGCCAGAACAGTAGAATCCCCATATGTGAACCTATTTTACAAACTATACCTCTAAATCAATTCATCTAGGGTTTCAATGATAATATTGACACCACAGGTAGTCACAGAATTTTATACCATTGGGCAGTGAATAAAAAAATAATTACATTTTTACCAACAAAATTTAGTTTTTGCCTCAGTTTTTATATTTTTACATTGGGAAATGGGCAAAAATGATACCGACATTTGTCCCACAATTTCTGCTGAACGTAGAAATATGTGGCTGTACAGTACTGCTTAGCCATACGGCGACACTTTGTAGGGACAGAGTGCTATTTGCCTCATGAAGCACAGATTTTCCTATAAAAGTTTCTGGACTCCATATACACAGCCCCTAAATGCTAGTAGAGCAGAATCCCCCATAATTTACCTCATTTAGGAAATTATACCTATTTGGGAATTTATATACAGCTGTAGTGCGAATTTTGACTCCATTTGTATTCGCCAGAAACAAGAAGCAGTGCATGATGCTGAGTGAAAATTTCAAACTCAGTAGTGCTCAGTACTTTGTCATGCCCAGTACATTGTAGTAACCATTATGTGATAGTGCCCAGCTCAAACTTCTGCAGACACCCACCCGTAAATTAGGTGGGCTCTCATCACTACAGAAATGACAAACATATGGAAGCTAAATTTGCTTTATACATACTGTCGTGCTAAGAAGGGATGAAGCATTTGAATTTGGGACTACAGAATTTGCTGAATTTCTTTTGGGGGTGAGAAGCCATTTCACTTTTCCAGATCCTTTGTACTACCAACACCTTGGAAGCCCCCCATATTTCCATATTTCCATTAACATATGATGAATTGGGATTGCTTTACTATACAAACTGTAAGCACTGCACTGGCACACAAAGTTGCTGTACCATGCTTTGAGTTTGCTAGCTCTGGTGACCTTGTTTCATGACAACATTGGGTCACCAAGGCAACAATTGGACCTTCGCAATGACATCACTGAGGAGCCGATCAAAGGGCCGAGGAGGCACCGCTCCTGGCAGTGAGTGTCGAGTGTCAGCTGTCAGTATCAGCTGATTCCAGGCGGCGATCGCCCATGCACAGCCTCTTGTATGAGGGCGATAACCATGAAGTACTTTCCAACTATGACGTGTATATATACTGCAAATGTTGAGAAGGGGTTAACTCCTACAGCATGCTGTATTCAGATTACATAGCAAAAACCTGCTAACGGATTCCCTTTAAATATATGTAATTATATTGTTATTGTCAATTATTTTTCAATATTCTCCTTTTTAAAAACCATTTGCTATTTTTATTAAAAACTTTACTTGTTTTGTTGACATTTAGGAGCAGTAATTAAGTTTTTAGCAAGTTATTGTGTGGCTTTTCCACATCTATGTTTCTTTTCTTTAAATGGAGTTTATTAATTCATAACTTAAATCTAATCTTTAAAAAATGATGTGGTTAGGCATAGTTCTCTGCATTTCCTAATATGTACTGTAAGTGATTATAAAGTTATGAGTTCTCTCTGAAGTCTGCTCTTCTGAACCCTTGTACCAAAACAACACCTCTGTGTATTACTAACTGTAGCCAGCATCATTAAATGCTTTCAAAGTAATGCATCTTTATAAATCAGTGGCATTTTATTTCATTGTGATTATCCCTGCAGAGCAAAGTATTCAAAAGGGAATACAATACATGTATTCTAGGTAACTACTCATAATCTCTCAGCACGGGTAGTGGACCTGTCCATCTCATTGATGTCAGTAACTATGAGTAAACACACACACACACACATACAGTGGGGCAAAAAAGTATTTAGTCATTCAGCAATAGTGCAAGTTCCACCACTTAAAAAGATGAGAGGCGTCTGTAATTTACATGATAGGTAGACCTCAACTATGGGAGACAAACTGAGAAAAAAAAATCCAGAAAATCACATTGTCTGTTTTTTTATCATTTTATTTGCATATTATGGTAGAAAATAAGTATTTGGTCAGAAACAAACAATCAAGATTTCTGGCTCTCACAGACCTGTAACTTCTTCTTTAAGAGTCTCCTCTTTCCTCCACTCATTACCTGTAGTAATGGCACCTGTTTAAACTTGTTATCAGTATAAAAAGACACCTGTGCACACCCTCAAACAGTCTGACTCCAAACTCCACTATGGTGAAGACCAAAGAGCTGTCAAAGGACACCAGAAACAAAATTGTAGCCCTGCACCAGGCTGCGAAGACTGAATCTGCAATAGCCAACCAGCTTGGAGTGAAGAAATCAACAGTGGGAGCAATAATTAGAAAATGGAAGACATTCAAGACCACTGATAATCTCCCTCGATCTGGGGCTCCACGCAAAATCCCACCCCGTGGGGTCAGAATGATCACAAGAACGGTGAGCAAAAATCCCAGAACCACGCGGGGGGACCTAGTGAATGAACTGCAGAGAGCTGGGACCAATGTAACAAGGCCTACCATAAGTAACACACTACGCCACCATGGACTCAGATCCTGCAGTGCCAGACGTGTCCCACTGCTTAAGCCAGTACATGTCCGGGCCCGTCTGAAGTTTGCTAGAGAGCATTTGGATGATCCAGAGGAGTTTTGGGAGAATGTCCTATGGTCTGATGAAACCAAACTGGAACTGTTTGGTAGAAACACAACTTGTCATGTTTGGAGGAAAAAGAATACTGAGTTGCATCCATCAAACACCATACCTACTGTAAAGCATGGTGGTGGAAACATCATGCTTTGGGGCTGTTTCTCTGCAAAGGGGCCAGGATGACTGATCCGGGTACATGAAAGAATGAATGGGGCCATGTATCGTGAGATTTTGAGTGCAAACCTCCTTCCATCAGCAAGGGCATTGAAGATGAAACGTGGCTGGGTCTTTCAACATGACAATGATCCAAAGCACACCGCCAGGGCAACGAAGGAGTGGCTTCGTAAGAAGCATTTCAAGGTCCTGGAGTGGCCTAGCCAGTCTCCAGATCTCAACCCTATAGAAAACCTTTGGAGGGAGTTGAAAGTCCGTGTTGCCAAGCGAAAAGCCAAAAACATCACTGCTCTAGAGGAGATCTGCATGGAGGAATGGGCCAACATACCAACAACAGTGTGTGGCAACCTTGTGAAGACTTACAAAAAACGTTTGACCTCTGTCATTGCCAACAAAGGATATATTACAAAGTATTGAGATGAAATTTTGTTTCTGACCAAATACTTATTTTCAACCATAATATGCAAATAAAATGATAAAAAAACAGACAATGCGATTTTCTGGATTTTTTTTCCTCAGTTTGTCTCCCATAGTTGAGGTCTACCTATGATGTAAATTACAGACGCCTCTCATCTTTTTAAGTGGTGGAACTTGCACTATTGCTGAATGACTAAATAATTTTTTGCCCCACTGTATATATATATATATATACTAGCTATTGAACCCGTTCTACGCCCGGGTGGTGAGCATTTATATTGATATATGGTCACCATCCTGGTATGTGCTGCTCCCATCTTGCTCTCCCATCCTGTCATGTGCTGCTCCATCCTGCGGCCCCATCCTGTCATGTGCTGCTCTATCCTGCGCCCCCATCCTGTCATGTGCTGCTCCATCCTGCGTCCCCATCCTGTCATGTGCTCCCATCCTGCGCCCCCATCCTGTCATATGCTGCTCCATCCTACACCCCCATCCTGTCATGTGTGTGCCCCCATTCTGTCATGTGCTGCTCCCTTCCTGTCATGTGCTCCCATCCTGCCCCCCATCCTGTCATGTGCTCCCATCCTGCACCCCTATCCTGTCATGTGCTGCTCCCATCGTGTACAATCATTCTGTCATGTGCTGCTCCCATCCCGTGCCCCCATTCTGCCTGTTCCTGTTTCCATTCTGCCATATGTTGCTCCCATCTTTCTCTCTCCGGCTCTACTGCCCGAGTGTGGCTGTGCTGAGTGCGGGCAGCTGTGCTGAGTGCGGGCGGCTGTGCTGAGTGCGGGCGGCTGTGCGTGGCTGTGCTGAGTGCGGGTGGCTGTGCGTGGCTCTGGTGAGTGCGGGCGGCTGTGCGTGGCTCTGGTGAGTGCGGGCGGCTGTGCGTGGCTCTGGTGAGTGCGGGCGGCTGTGCGTGGCTCTGGTGAGTGCGGGCGGCTGTGTGTGGCTCTGGTGAGTGCGGGCGGCTGTGCGTGGCTCTGGTGAGTGCGGGCAGCTGTGCGTGGCTGTGATGAGTGCGGGCGGCTGTGTGTGGCTGTGCTGAGTGCCGGCGGCTGTGCGTGGCTGTGGTGAGTGCAGGTGGCTGTGCGTGGCTGTGCGTGGCTGTGCTGAGTGCAGGCGGCTGTGCGTGGCTGTGCTGAGTGCGGGCGGCTGTGCGTGGCTGTGCTGAGTGCGGGCGGCTGTGCGTGGCTGTGCTGAGTGCGGGCGGCTGTGCGTGGCTCTGCTGAGTGCGGGCGGCTGTGCTGAGTGCGGGCGGCTGTGCGTGGCTGTGCTGAGTGCGGGCGGCTGTGCGTGGCTGTGCTGAGTGCGGGCGGCTGTGCGTGGCTATGCTGAGTGCAGGCGGCTGTGCGTGGCTCTGCTGAGTGCGGGCGGCTGTGCTGAGTGCGGGCGGCTGTGCTTGGCTGTGCTGAGTGCAGGCAGCTGTGTGTGGCTCTGGTGAGTGCGGGCGGCTGTGCGTGGCTCTGGTGAGTGCGGGCAGCTGTGCATGGCTCTGGTGAGTGCGGGAGGCTGTGCGTGGCTCTGGTGAGTGCGGGCAGCTGTGCGTGGCTCTGGTGAGTGCGGGCGGCTGTGCGTGGCTCTGGTGAGTGCGGGCGGCTGTGCGTGGTTGTGCTGAGTGCGGGCAGCTGTGCGTGGCTGTGCTGAGTGCGGGCGGCTGTGCGTGGCTGTGGTGAGTGCGGGCGGTTGTGCGTGGCTCTGGTGAGTGCGGGCGGCTGTGCGTGGCTCTGGTGAGTGCAGGCGGCTGTGCGTGGCTCTGGTGAGTGCGGGCAGCTGTGCGTGACTCTGGTGAGTGCGGGTGGCTGTGCGTGGCGGTGGTGAGTGCGGGCGGCTGTTCGTGGCTGTGCTGAGTGTGGGCGGCTGTGCGTGGCTGTGGTGAGTGTGGGCGGCTGTGCGTGGCTCTGGTGAGTGCGGGCGGCTGTGCGTGGCTGTGGTGAGTGCGGGCGGCTGTGCGTGGCTCTGGTGAGTGCGGGCGGCTGTGCGATGTTCTGGTGAGTGCGGGCGGCTGTGCGTGGCTGTGCTGGGGGCCTGAGCAGGCGGGGACACCGGCGCGCTGTGGGGGTAAGGTGCCGGAGTCGCCGCTAGCTCAGGCCCCCGGCACTTGCTATATTTACCTGTCCCCCCGTTCCACTGCTGCGCGCGGCTCCATCTTCCGGGTCCTGTCCTCTGGCTGTGACTGTTCAGTCAGAGGGCAGTGCGCATTAAGCGCGTCATCGTGCCCTCTGAACTGAACGTCTCAGGCAGAGGATGTGGAGGACGGAGGCTCGCGCAGCGGTGGAACGGAGGACAGGTAAATATACTCACCCTCCTGGCTCCGTGGCTCGTCCTTGCTTCTCCGTTGGAGATCACGGTGTGCGTTCAGTGCTTACGCATACCGCAATCTCCTGTGAGCGTCACTCTGTGGGGTCCAGACTGCGCCGGCGCTTGCACTTGCGCAGTCTATAAAGGCTTCGGACAGAGTGACGCTCCCAGCGTTATATTATAGATATATATATATATACACACACATATACATACAGTATATATAATTATATATATACACACATACACACAGCTCTGAAACAAAATTAAGAGACCACTGCAAAATGTTCAGTTAGTCTGATTTTTCTCTTTATAGGTATAATTTTGAGTAAAATGTAAATTGTTCTTTTATTCTATAAATTTCTGACATGTCTCCGAATTTTGAAACAATCAATTTTGTATTTTGTTACTGAAAAATAAAAACGGTCAAACTGAAAAAAACCGTGCTTTCAGACCTCAAATAATGCAAAGAAAACAAGTTCATAATCATTTAGAAACAACAATACTAATGTTTTAACTCAGGAAGAGTTTAGAAATCAATATTTTGTGGAATAACCATGATTTTTAATCACAGCTTTCATGCGTCTTGGCATGCTTTCCACCAGTCTTTCACACTGCTTCTGGAGCAAAAAATGTAAGCAGTTCTTCCTTGTTTCATGGCTTGTGACTATCCATCATCCTCTTGATTACATTCCAGAGTAGGGTTGAGCGAAACGGATCGGTCATTTTCATAAGTTGCCGACTTTTGGCAAAGTCGGGTTTCATGAAACCCGACCCGATCCCAGCGTGGGATCGGCCATGCGGTACACGATCTTCACGCCAAAGTCGCGTTTCATATGACGCTTAAAGCGTCATTTCTCAGCCAGTGAAGGTGCACGCAGAGTGTGGGCAGCGTGATGACATAGGTCCTGGTCCCCACCATCTTAGAGAAGGGCATGGCAGTGATTGGCTTGCTTTCTGCGGCGTCACAGGGGCTATAAAGGGGCGTGCACACCGACCGCCATCTTACTGCTGCTGATCTGAGCATAAGGAGAGGTTGCTGCCGCTTCGTCAGAAGCAGGGATAGCGTTAGGCAGGGTAAATTAACCCCCAAACCGCTTGTGCTGTAGTGATTTCCACTGTCCAACACCACCTTTTCTTTGCAGGGACAGTGGAGGCAAGATTTCTGTGCAACAGCTCTGTAGCTTATAAGGCTCCCTGATTGCTGCGTTGCTGTATGTACGCCGCTGTGCAAACCAACTGCTTTTTTAAAAGCAAAAATCCTGTTGCTCCTTCCTTTCTGCACAGCTATCTTGTTTGTTTGTCCTCATTTTTTGTGTGCAGCAGTCCTTTTTATTGCTGCCTGCCATACTTTTCAGAGATTATTGTAGGGAGATAGTAATTGTAGTACAGTCCCTTTTTTTAATATCTTCCAGCCACTTTCAGCCCCTGAAACTATGTAGTGTAAAACAGTGGGCTGGTATTTTTCTGCACTCTCCCACACCTAAGAAGGGAGATTTATATTGTCAATCAGTGCATCTGTGCCAGTGCTGTCTGTGGTATCTCTGTCAGTCATTTTGTGCCACATAAACTATACTGTGATATAATGGGCCTGATTAAATCACTTGTCTCCCATAAAAAAAAATAAAAATAAAATAAAGGGAGAATAATCTTGCCAAATCTGTGCATCTGTGCCAGTGCTGTCTGTGGTATCTGTCATTCATTTTGTGCCACAGAAACTATACTGTGATATAGTGGGCCTGATTAAATCACTTGTCTCCCATATCACAAAAAAATAAAAAATAAAGGGAGAATAATATTTCCAAATCTGTGCATCTGTGCCAGTGCTGTCTGTGGTATCTGTTATGGTGACCTGGTGGTTAGGAGCACTAGGAATGACCTGATGAGCAAACTAGTAATACAGGACCAGCTCTGGGAAGTGGGAGCTCTGCTGACTGCAACCCTTAATTCTATCACAACAACTAGAAATAGCCGTGGAGCGTACCTGACTCTGCCTAGACGCCTCTTCACAGCCTAAGAGCTAACTACCCCTAAAGATAGAAAATAAAGCCTACCTTGCCTCAGAGAAATTCCCCAAAGAAAACAGGCAGCCCCCCACAAATATTAACTGTGAGTTAAGATGGAAGTCACAAACACAGGAATGAAATAGGTTTCAGCAAAGGAGGCCAGACTTAACTAAACAGACTGAGGATAGAAAAGGCAACTTTGCGGTCAGCACAAAAAAACTATAAAAACCACGCAGAGTGTGCAAAAGAGACCCCCGCACCGACTCACGGTGCGGAGGTGCCACTCTGCATCCCAGAGCTTCCAGCTAGCTTGGCAAAATCATGATAGCAAGCTGGACAGAAAACAGTGATAAACAATTTAACTAGCAGGGACTTAGCTTTTGCTGGAGTAGACAGGTCATCTACAAGATCCAAGAGAGAACTGAACCAGTACTAGAACATTGACAGCTGGCATCAAGTAACGATCTGAGTGGAGTTAAATAGAGCAGCCAGCCTAGAACTAAATGAGGTCAGCTGGAGAAGGAACCTCAGAACCAGCAGCTCCACTCACAGCCACCAGAGGGAGTCCATGGACAGAACTCGCCGAAGTACCATTCATGACCACAGGAGGGAGTTCGAGAACAGAATTCACAACAGGTATCTGTCATTCATTTTGTGCCACAGAAAATATATTGTGATATAGTGGGCCTGATTAAATCACTTGTCTCATATAAATAAAAAAAATAAAATAAAGGGAGAATAATCTTGCCAAATCTGTGCATCTGTGCCAGTACTGTCTGTGGTGTCTGTCATTCATTTTGTGCCACAGAAACTATACTGTGATATAGTGGGCCTGATTAAATCACTTGTCTCCCATATCACAAAAAAAAAATAAATAAATAAAGGGAGAATAATATTGCCAAATCTGTGCACCTGTGCCAGTGCTGTCTGTGGTATCTGTCATTCATTTTGTGCCACAGAAACTATACTATGATATAGTGGGCCTGATTAAATCACTTGTCTCCCATATAAATAAGAAAATTAAAATAAAGGGAGAATAATCTTGCCAAATCTGTGCATCTGTGCCAGTGCTGTCTGTGTTATCTGTCATTCATTTTGTGCCACAGAAACTATACTGTGATATAGTGGGCCTGATTAAATCACTTGTCTCCCATATCACAAAAAAAAATTAAAATAAACGGAGAATAATATTGCCAAATCTGTGCATCTGTGCCAGTGCTGTCTGTGGTATCTGTCAGTCATTTTGTGCCACAGAAACTAGGCTGTGATATAGTGGGCCTGATTTTTTCCTGCATTCTCCCACTCATAAAGAGGGAGATTTCTATTGCCAGTGTGTGCATCTGCGTCACTCCTGTTAGTGGCATATCTGCCAGCCTCTTTCTGCCAATCAAACTGAGTAGTGTAATCCAGTGGGCCTGATTTGTCCCTGCATTCTCCCACACATAAAGAGGGAGATTTCTATTGCCAGTGTGTGCATCTGCGTCACTCCTGTTAGTGGCATATCTGCCAGCCTCTTTCTGCCAATCAAACTGTGTAGTGTAATACAGTGGGCCTGATTTTTCCCTGCATTCTCCCACACATAAAGAGGGAGATTTCTATTGCCAGTGTGTGCATCTGCGTCATTCCTGTTTGTGGCATATCTGCCAGCCTCTTTCTGCCAATCAAACAGTGTAGTGTAATACAGTGGGCCTGATTTTTCCCTGCATTCTCCCACACATAAAGAGGGAGATTTCTATTGCCAGTGTGTGCATCTGCGTGTGTCAGTCCTGTTAGTGGCATATCTGCCAGCCTCTTTGTGCCAATCAAACTGTGTAGTGTAATACAGTAGGCCTGATTTGTCCCTGCATTCTCCCACACGTAAAGAGGAAGATTTCTGTTGCCAGTGTGTGCATCTGCGTCACTCCTGTTAGTGGCATATCTGCCAGCCTCTTTCTGCCAATCAAACTGTGTAGTGTAATACAGTGGGCCTGATTTTTCCCTGCATTCTCCCACACATAAAAAAGGGAGATTTAAATTCACAACAAGTTTACGTACACCTTCTACCTGGTGGCACAGGACCACATAACGGTTGTTAGTTTGGTTTCATTTTTCCAAGAATGGGGAAGTCTGGTGGAAGAGGTCGTGGCTGTGGGCGGTCATTGCCAGCTGGTAATGATGGTAGTGTTGGTGGTCATGGAGCATCAGGTGGTCGTGGGAAAAGCAATATAGACCCTAAGTCTCGAGTTGTTGAGCCAGCATCATCGTCTGGCTACACAGGGCCTCGAACGCTCCCTTTTCTGGGAGTAGGAAAACCGCTTTTAAAGCCGGAGCAGCAGGAACAAGTTTTGTCTTTTCTTGTTGACTCTGCCTCTAGCTCTTTCGCCTCCTCCTCGGAAAGTGCAAAATGTAAAAGCAGCGCATCGTCAGTGGATGTTCCCGGTCAGGGACAAGTCACTTTCTTGTGTTCTTCACCCAGAACAACAGAGAAGGATGCGTCAGGCTACACAACAGGTTACTCCATGGAGCTCTTTACACATACCGTTCCTGGGTTAGAAAGGGAAATTGTTAACAGGCCATGCCCATTACAAGATGAATCGGACATGGATTGCACAGATGCACAGCCACAGCCAGATTATAATGCTGTTCCTTTGACTCAGATCCAGAATCTGACCCTGATGAGACTATTAAGCCCCGTCACGAACGCTATAGCACCGGCTTACACGGTGACCCAGAGGAAGGTGCCCAGGACATAGAAGAGGAGGTCATAGATGACACAGTTGTTGACCCCGATTGGCAGCCATTGGGGGAACAGGGTGCAGGCGGCAGTAGCTCTAAAGCGGAGGAGGAGCCGCAGCAGGCATCAACATCGCAACAGGTTCCATCTGGCAGGTCCGTATCTGGTTAAAAACGTGTGGCAAAAACAAAACCAGTTGTAGGACAGCGTGGCCATCCGGTTAAAGTAGCTCAGTGTGCAATGCCTGAAAAGGTATCCGATAGTAGGAAGAGTGCAGTCTGGCATTTTTTTAACCAAGATCCAAATGATCAGTGCAAAGTCATCTGTAAGAAATGCTCAAGGACCTTCAGCAGAGGTCAGAATGTTAAAAATCTAAATACAAGTTGCATGCGTAGACATTTAACCACCATGCACTTGCAAGCCTGGACTAACTACCAAACGTCCCTTAACGTTGTAGCACCCTCTCACAATGAAGCTAGTCAGCAACGCTACATCCCTTCCCTCACTGTAAGCCCACCGTTTACCACACCACCTGCAGTAAATGTGGCGGTTTCGTCACAAGGCCAAAACAGTCAGGGAATCACCAGGTTCATGGTAGGAAACACTGTATGTAGGGCAACAGCAAGAATACCATCACCAACCCTCTCTCAGTCTGCCATGTCCACCGGCACCCCCGCTAGTTCCACCCTATGCAGCTCTCCAGTCCAGCTCACCCTACATGAGACTCTCTTTAGGAAAAGGAAGTACTCATCCTCTCATCCGCGTACACAGGGCTTGAACGCCCACATTGCTAAACTAATCTCGTTAGAGATGATGCCCTACCGGTTAGTTGAAACCGAAGCTTTCAAAGTCCTGATGGACTACGCTGTACCACGCTACGAGCTACACATCTTTTCGAGAAAAGCCATCCCAGCGCTCCACCAGCATGTAAAAGACCGCATTGTCCATGAACTCAGGCGATCTGTGAGTAGAAAGGTGCACCTGACAACAGATGCATGGACCAGTAGGCATGGCCAGGGGCATTACGTCTCCATCACGGCACACTGGGTTAATGTGGTGGATGCAGGGTCCACAGGGGACAGCAATATTGGGACAGTTCTTCCTAGCCCACGGTCTAGGAAACAGTTGGCTGTAGGCGTTCATCCCCCCTCCTCCTCCTCGTCCTCCAGCAGAAGCGAGAGCTCGTCCACAGACCGCAGTCGCACGACCACTCCATCTGCAGCTGGCACTGTTGCACACGAGGTGTCCCATTATGGAACAGCTAGTGGCAAGCATCAGCAGGCTGTATTGGCATTGAAGTGTTTGGGCGACAACAGACGTTCTGTCTCAGTTCTTGCAGCAAGAAACTCAGTCATGGCTGGGCACTGTACATCTTGAGGCAGGCAAGGTAGTGATTGATTACGGAAGGAATTTTATGGCTGCCATAGCCCTTTCACAACTGAAACACATTCCTTGCCTGGCTCACACCTTAAACCTGGTGGTGCAGTGCTTTCTGAAAAGTTATCCGGGGTTACACGACCTGCTCCTGAAAGTGCGCAGACTTTGCTCGCACATCCGCCGTTTGCCCAACCATCAGCGGTCTTTGAAACTTGTAAGAGATATATAAAATATATATTTGCGCTAAAAATATCAGTATAAAAATATAAATAAATATACATATACACCCTTAGAACAAAGGGTTAATAAGGTGCTTTTGTATACCTTGCTCCTAGTGCGCTGAATGTAGACGTAAGTCTCCTAATGATGCGAGGTCCTGTAAGTGCTGTCTTTGAATGCCGCTCCTTGGATAGCCAAACGTGGCTTGATGGAAGAACTGAATGACAAAGAACCAATGTGTCGGGGGGTCGCCGTCCCGGCCGGTAACAGGCGCACCTCCCCGCAGAAGCCTGAGCAAAAACGTGCCGTGCACAGGCACAAAAAAAGCTCTACTAGAAACAGCAGAGCCGGCAAGGTGCAGAAAGGCTGCAGGACCTTGCGTGACGTCATTGTCACGTGATGAGTCACGTGACCGGCTACGGAACGCACGTTTTTGGTCTGGTGTGCGTTCCGTAGCCGGTCACGTGACTCATCACGTGACAGTGACGTCACGCAAGGTCCTGCAGCCTTTCTGCACCTTGCCGGCTCTGCTGTTTCTAGTAGAGCTTTTTTTGTGCCTGTGCACGGCACATTTTTGCTCAGGCTTCTGCGGGGAGGTGCGCCTGTTACCGGCCGGGACAGCGACCCCCCGACACTTTTGTTCTTTGTCATTCAGTTCTTCCATCAAGCCACGTTTGGCTATCCAAAGAGCGGCATTCAAAGACAGCACTTACAGGACCTCACATCATTAGGAGACTTACGTCTACATTCAGCGCACTAGGAGCAAGGTATACGAAAGCACCTTATTAACCCTTTGTTCTAAGGGTGTATATGTATATTTATTTATATTTTTATACTGATATTTTTAGCACAAATATATATTTTATTATTTTATATATCTCTTACAGTGTTTATCACTTGATGAATAGGGTGGTTTTCATCATCATATTTGCTGCAAATTTATTCAGTTTTCGGGCAGCGCCCTCCGGACACCTGTTTTTATTTCAGGTCTTTGAAACTTCCCCAGCATCACCTAATCATTGACATTGCAACAAGGTGGAACTCCACACTGCACATGCTTCAGAGACTGTGCAAACAGAGGCGTGCTGTTATGTATTTGTGGGAGGATACACATACACGGGTAGGCAGTTGGATGGCAGACATGGAGTTGTCAGGTGTGCAGTGGTCGAAGCTACAAGACCTGTGTCAAGTCCTTCAGTGTTTTGAGGAATGCACATGGCTGGTTAGTGCAGACAACGCCATAATAAGCATGAGCATCCCCCTAAGGCGACTGCTGATGCAAAGTTTGATGCACATAAAGGAGCAGGCGTCTGCAGCAGAGGACGAGGGAAGCCTAGATGACAGTCAGCCATTGCCTGCTCAGGGAAGTCTACAGGACGAGGTGGGGGGCGAAGAGGAGGAGGACGAGGAGGATGATGGGGATGAGTATTTTTTGGATGAGGAAGCTTCTCAGGGGGCAATAGAAACTGCTGGCGTTGCAAGGCCGGGTTCAGTTTTTTGAGGGAGACAAATGACGTTGATTTGCCCAAAAGTGCTCCTCAACCCAGCACATGCACTGATTTGACAACTGGAACATTGGTCCACATGGCGGATTATGCCTTGCGTATCCTCAAAGGGACCCATGCATTATAAAAATGATGACCGATGACGATTACTGGTTGGCCTGCCTCCTTGATCCTCACTATAAAGGCAAATTGCAAAATATCATGCAACATGAGAACCTCGAACAAATATTGGCAACCAAACAAGCTACTCTTGTAGACCGTTTGATTCAGCCATTCCCAGCACACAGCGCCGGTGATGGTTCTCACACGAGCTGCAGGGGGCAACAGGGCAGAGGTGTTAGAGGTGCACAAATCAGAAGTGGAGTTGGACAGAGGGGTTTTCTGACCAGGTTGTGGAGTGATTTTGCAATGACCGCAGACACGACAGGTACTGCAGCATCAATTCAAAGTGACAGGAGACAACATTTGTCCAGTATGGTTACTAACTATTTTTCCTCCATTATTGATGTTCTCCCTCAACCGTCATTCCCCTTTGATTACTGGGCATCCAAAAAAGACATCTGGCCTGAATTGGCCGAATATGCATTGCAGGAGCTTGCTTGCCCAGCAGCTAGTGTGCTATCAGAAAGAGTATTCAGTGCTGCTGGTTCAATACTGACCGAAAAAAGGACTCGTCTGGCGACCCAAAATGTTGATGATCTAACCTTCATTAAAATGAACCACTCATGGATTTCTAATTATTTTGCCCCACCTTTCCCGGCTGACACCTAGCTTTCCTGAAAAAAGGTCTTGCTTTGGGACTGGTGTTACTGACTGTTCCAATCTCTTAATTTGCAGCTGCTGTTTGTACAGCATAAGACATGTTTACACCTCCCTAAATGGCCTAACTCCCCACACGGGGCCGTGGTCTCGCCAATTGGCGCAAGCACCCGTCAGAGTGCCATTTGTCTGAAGAGGTGGGTGTGCCCACTTTTGGTCAACGGCACTGCCACTGGGTCCCTCATAGTACAATGAAGTGTCTCTGGCGGTGGCGGCGCGCTCCCAACGTCAGACACACCGTTGTAACATGAGGGGCCCTGGGCCTGTACCGCCAGCCATGAGAGAGTGTCTCCCCCCCAGGTCAAACAGTGCTCTACCACTTGCAAAATTATCTCTCGCTACTCCACCACTGTTTAGTCTATGCGCTGAAATCCTTCAATGCCTGGCACTGACAATAACAATTTGTTGACATGTATGATGCTATTTAAAATAGGCAGGGGCCCTGTCCTACATTTACACCAGTAAATACTTTGCACCAAATTACAATGTCTGAAAGTCAGCATAGAAGCCCACCCCTGTACCTAAGTATGGCACCTTTTTAATTTTTTTTGCGAGACATTAACATCTATTTAGTTTTTTGGAGTACTTACTGTCTGAGGTCCCTCCTTCCAATTGTCCTCCGCCGAGCACACCAATGCTGCCTGTGTACCCCTGCCACATAATGGAAGCTGCATAGAGACTATTTTGTTATTTTAGGCCTACTAAGTCTGTCTGCGGTCCCTCCTTCCAATTGTCCTCCACTGAGCACATCAATGCTGCCTGTGTACCCCTGCCACATAATGGAGGCTGCATAGAGCCTATTTTGTTATTTTAGGCTTACTAAGTCTGTCTGCGGTCCCTCCTTCCAATTGTCCTCCGCTGAGCACACCAATGCTGCATGTGTACTCCTGCCACATAATGGAAGCTGCATAGTGCCTATTTTGTTATTTTAGGCCTACTAAGTCTGTCTGCGGTCCCTCCTTCCAATTGTCCTCCACTGAGCACACCAATGCTGCCTGTGTACCCCTGCCACATAATGGAAGCTGCATAGTGCCTATTTTGTTATTTTAGGCCTACTAAGTCTGTCTGCGGTCCCTCCTTCCAATTGTCCTCCACTGAGCACACCAATGTTGCCTGTGTACCCCTGCCACATAATGGAAGCTGCATAGTGCCTATTTTGTTATTTTAGGCCTACTAAGTCTGTCTGCGGTCCCTCCTTCCAATTGTCCTCCGCTGAGCACACCAATGCTGCCTGTGTACCCGTGTAGCCTAATTTAAACCGCATCAAGCCTGCTTTATTATTTTATGCATAGGAAGTCTGTCTGCGGTCCCTCCTTGAAATCGTCCTCCGCTGACCACAACAATGCTGCCTGTGTACCCCTGTAGCCTACTTTAAACTGCATAGAGCCTACTTTCTATTGTAGGCCTACTACCTGTGTCTGTCTCGGCCAGTCCACTCCTTGCAGTTGTCCTCCACTGAACAAAGCTATGCCACCTGTGTACTCCTGTGACCAATTGTGAACTGCATGTATCCTACTTACTTATTTGTGCCTAGTAGCTGTGTAAGCCTGTCATAACAGTTGTCCTCCACCACAGAACCCAGCTATGCCACTTGTGTACTCCTTTTACCAATTTTGAACTTAATATAGCCTTCATTTTTATTTTAGGCCTACTTCCTGTGTCAGAGCCACTAATTACACATGCCCTCCTCCGCTGAACCACGCTATGCTGCAAGTGTACTCCAATTACCAATTTTGAACTGCATTTTGCCTAATTACTTATTTAGTCCTACTTATTGTGTCTGTCTCCCATTACAGTTGTCCTCCACTGTACAAAGCTGAGCTTCAATCTTCAGGCTCTCATTAAGTAGTTGTTGTTAATATGTTTGGTTGGGGCCTACTAACGGTGTCTGCCGCTCTCTGGTGTTGTCCTCCACTGTGCAAAGCTGAGCTTCAATCTTCAGGCTCTCATTAAGTAGTTGTTGTTAATATGTGTGGTTGGGGCCTACTAACGGTGTCTGTCGCTCCCTTGTGTTGTCCTTCACTGTACAAAGCTGAGCTTCAATCTTCAGGCTCTCATTAAATAGTTGTTGTTAAGATAACAGTGCAGTTGGCCTACTATATTGGTTGGGGCCTACTAACGGTGTCTGCCACTCCCTGGTGTTGTTCTCCACTGTACAAAGCTGAGCTTCAATCTTCAGGCTCTCATTAAGTAGTTGTTGTTAAGATAACAGTGCAGTGGGCCTACTATTTTGTTTGGGGCCTACTAACAGTTTCTGTCGCTCCTTTGTGTTGTCCTTCACTGTACAAAGCTGAGCTTCAATCTTCAGGCTCTCATTAAGTAGTTGTTGTTAAGATAACAGTGCAGTGGGCCTACTATTTTGTTTGGGGCCTACTAACAGTTTCTGCCGCTCCCTTTTGTTGTCCTTCACTGTACAAAGCTGAGCTTCAATCTTCAGGCTCTCATGAAGTAGTTGTTGTTAGTATGTGTGGTTGGGGCCTATTAACGGTGTCTGCCGCTCCCTGTTGTTGTCCTCCACTGTACAGAGCTGAGCTTCAATCTTCAGGCTCTCATTAAGAAGTTGTTGTTAAGATAACAGTGCAGTTGGCCTTCTATTTTGTTTGGGGCCAACTAACGGTGTCTGCCGCTCCCTTGTGTTGTCCTTCACTGTACAAAGCTGAGCTTCAATCTTCAGGCTCTCATTAAGTAGTTGTTGTTAATATGTGTGGTTGGGGCCTACTAACGGTGTCTGCCGTTCCCTGGTGTTGTTCTCCACTGTACAAAGCTGAGCTTCAATCTTCAGGCTCTCATTAAGTAGTTGTTTTTAAGATAACAGTGCAGTTGGCCTACTATTTTGTTTGGGGCCTCCTAACAGTGTCTGCCGCTCCAAGGTGTTCTCCAGGTTTACTTGCCTGAGCTTCAATCTTCAGGCTCTCATTAAGTAGTTGTTGTTAATATAACACTGCAGTTGGCCTACTAGTGTGGTTAGGGCTGCTAACGGTGTCTGCCGCTGCTTTCTGTTCTCCACTGAACAGAGCTGAGGTTCAATCTTCAGGCTCTCATTAAGTTGTTGTTTATATAACACTGTAGTTGGCCTACTATTTTGGTTGGGCCTAGTAACGGTGTCTGCCGCACCTTGGTGTTGTCCTGTGTTATTTTCCAGAGCTTCAATCTTCAGGCTTTTGGGCTAGATTTGTAATATTAAACTGCATTGGGCCTACTAGTGTGGTTGGGCCCTTAAAACGGTGTCTGCCGCTCCTGGGTTTTCTCCTGTTTTGTTTTCCCGAGCTTCAATCTTCAGGCTTTCGGCCTTTATTTGTAATATTAAACTGCATTGGGCCTACTACTGTGGTTGGGCCCTTAAAACGGTGTCGCCGCTCCTGGGTTTTCTACTCCACTGAACAAACCAATGCCGCCTGGTTAGTCCTGTTACCAAATTTGAACTGCATTTAGCCCACTTTATTATTTGGGCCTATATCTGTGTTTCCTCCTCATCCTGCCCATTGCCCAGCCAGTGCTAGATGAGTCTTGTGGTACATTGAACCAGACCACTACATTCCCCTTGCACGCTACACAGCCACAATCTGACCCTGCTGAAAGTCAGGTTCCCCTTCCTGCATACTATACCACCTTACACAGGGACAAAGAGGAAGGTGCAGATGAAAGTGCAGGTTCCTTCATCAGGTGGGGGGGCATACTCGTTGGCGACGTCACAGGCACAGGGCCCCTCAGAGTACGCAGAAGTGTCTCTGCCGGTGGGAGGCACCCCCGCCGTGCAAACACACCGCCGTACTTTGAGGGGCCCTGTGCCAGTGCCAATGCGAACAAGTGGGCTCCCCTGCTTGCTCAGGATCACAGCACTTGCAAAGTTGAAATACTTACCTCTCACTGCTCCACCGCCGTGACGTAGTCCACGTTTCCTGGGCCCACTAAAAACTTGAACCAGCCCTACCCCCCACAACTTTAGCCAACTGACCCCCAATTTCCAATGCCCAACTATTATTATAAAGTTAATTAAGATTGACAAGCTTCAGAAACAAGAATGGATGTTTTTGCCATTAAAATGGGCCCTGTAGGTGTTTTCCTGGCCCCCACTCACTGCCGACTATGCTTCCCCATTGACTTGCATTGGGTTTCGTGCTTCGGTTGATCCCTGACTTTTCGCGATAATCGGCCGATTGCACTCAACTCGACTTTTGAGATAGTCGGGTTTCGCAAAACCCAACTCGACCCCAAAAAGTAAAAGTCGCTCAACCCTATTCCAGAGGTTTTCAATAGTGCTCAGGTCTGGAGATTGGGCTACCCATGACAGGGTTTTGATGTTGTGGTCTCTTAATTTTTGCCAGAGCTGTACATGCATATATACATGTATATACAGTATATAAAACAGATAAAGGAGACACAGCTATCAGACAAATGAATTAAACACTGATTAATGTAAACCACAATTGCACCTAATAATAATTGTATCTAACGTATGTGACATAATAGCTAATCAAGAGGGAGAGAACCCATGTTAATAAACCAATTTGTATATCCAGATAACATAAATAACGCAATATACAGTGCCTTGCAAAAGTTTTTGGCTCTCTGGAACTTTTCATTCTTTTCCCACATATCATGCTTCAAGCATAAAGATACCAAATGTAAATTTTTGTTGAAGAATCAACAACAAGTGGAACACAATTGTGAAGTTGAACAAAATTATTGGTTATTTTACATTTTTGTGGAAATTCAAAAACTGAAAAGTGGGGCGTGCAATATTATTTGGCCCCTTTAACCCCTTAGTGACAGAGCCAATTTGGTACTTAATGACTGAGACAATTTTTACAATTCTGACCACTGTCACTTTAAGAGGTTATAACTCTGGAACGCTTTATCGGATCCCGCTGATTCTGAGATTGTTTTTTCGTGACATATTGTACTTCAAGTTAGTGGTAACATTTCTTCGATATTACTTGCGATTATTTATGAAAAAAACGGAAATATGGCGAAAATTTTAAAAATTTTGCAATTTTCAAACTTTGTATTTTTATGCCCTTAAATCAGAGAGATATGTCACAAAAAATAGTTCATAAATAACATTTCCCACATGTCTACTTTACATCAGCACAATTTTGGAAACAACATTTTTTTTTGTTAGGGAGTTATAAGGGTTT
Source organism: Ranitomeya variabilis (assembly GCF_051348905.1). Lineage (NCBI taxonomy): Eukaryota > Metazoa > Chordata > Amphibia > Anura > Dendrobatidae > Ranitomeya > Ranitomeya variabilis. The sequence goes on from NC_135236.1 coordinate 431,114,435, forward strand.
AAATTTGACCAGCAATTTCTCATTTTTACAACACCATGTTTTTTTTAGGGACCACATCACCTTTGAAGTCATTTTGAAGGGTCTATGATAGAAAATAACCAAGTGTGACACCATTCTAAAAACTGCACCCCTCAAGCTGCTCAAAACCACATTCAAGAAGTTTATTAACCCTTTACGTACTTCACAGAAACTGAAACAATGTGGAAGAAAAAAATGAACATTTAACTTTTTTTTGCAAAAGTTGTTGTGCAATTTCTCCTGAGTACATCGATACCTCATATGTGGGGGTAAACCACTGTTTGGGCGCACCGCAGAACATGGAAGAGAAGGAGTGCCGTTTTACTTTTTCAATGTAGAATTGGCTGGAATTGAGATCGGACGCCATGTCACGTTTGGAGAGCCCCTGATGTGCCTAAACAGTGGAAACCCCCCACAAATGACACCATTTTGGAAACTAGACCCCTTAAGGAACTTATCTAGATGTGTGGTGAGCACTTTAAACCCCCAGGTGCTTCACAGAAGTTTATAACCTAGAGCCGTGAAAATAAAAAAAATCGCATTTTTTCTACAAAAATGATCTTTTTGCCTCCAAATTTTTATTTTACCAAGGGTAACAGGAGAAAATGGACCACAGAAGTTGTTGTACAATTTGTCCTGAGTACGCCAACACCCCATATGTGGGGGTAAACCACTGTTTGGGCGCATGGCTGAGCTCGGAAGGGAAGGAGCGCCGTTTTGGAATGCAGACTTTGATAGAATGGTCTGCGGGCGATATGTTGCGTTTGCAGACCCCTAATGTACCTAAACAGTAGAAACCCCCCACAAGTGACCCCATTTTGGAAAATAGACCCCCCAAGGAACTTATCTAGATATGTGGTGAGAACTTTGAATGCCCAAATGCTTCACAGAAGTTTATAATGCAGAGTAGTGAAAATAAAAAAAATATTTTTTTCCCACAAAAAAGATTTTTTAGCCCCCAAATTTTTATTTTCACAAGGGTAACAGGAGAAATTGGACCCCAATAGTTGTTGTCCAATTTATCCCGAGTACGCTGATGCCCCATATGTGGGGGTAAACCACTGTTTGGGCGCACGGCAGAGCTCAGAAGGGAGGGAGCACCATTTTACTTTTTTAGCGCAAAATTGGCTGTCGTGTTTGGAGACCCCCTGATGTACCTAAACAGTGGAAACCCCCCAATTCTAACTCCAACCCTAACTCCAACACACCCCTAACCCTAATCTCAACCCGATCCATAATCCTAATCACAACCCTAACGATAATCACAACCCTAACCCCAAAACAGCCCTAATCTCAACCCTAACCATAACCCTAATCAAAACCCTAAATCCAACACACCCCTAACCCTAATCTCAACCCTAACGTCAAACCTAACCATAATCCCAATACACCCCTAACCCTAATTCCAACCCTAACCTTAACCCTAATCCCAACCCTAACCCTAATACCAACCCTAATCCCAAACGTAACCCTAATCCCAACCCTAATCCCAAACGTAACCCTAATACCAACCCTAATCCAAACCCTAACCCTAATCCCAAATCTAACCCTAACTTTAGCCCCAACCCTAACTTTAGCCCCAACCCTAACCCTAACCCTAATTTTAGCCCCAACCCTAGCCCTAACCCTAACTTTAGCCCTAACCCTAACCCTAAATTTAGCCCCAACCCTAATTCTAAATTTAACCCTAACCCTAGCCCTAACTTTAGCCCCAACCCTAACCCTAGCCCTAAGGCTACTTTCACACTTGTGTCGTGTGGCATCCGTCGCAATCTGTTGTTTTGGACAAAAAACGGATCCTGCAAATGTGCCCACAGGATGCCTTTTTTGCCCATAGACTTGTATTACCGACGGATGGCCACACGTCGCGTCCATCGTGCACTGGATCCGTTGTGTTTTGGCGGACCGTCGTCACAAAAAAGTTCAATGTAACCTTTTTTTTGTACGTTGCGTCCGCCATTTCTGCGCATGCGTGGCCGTAACTCTGCCCCCTCCTCCTCAGGACATAGACTGGGCAGCGGATGCGTTGAAAAACTGCATCCGCTGCCCACGTTGTGCACAATTTTCACACCGTGCGTCGGTACGTCGGGCCGACGCATTGCGACCGCCCCGTACCGACGCAAGTGTGAAAGAAGCCTAAGGCTACTTTCACACTAGCGTCGTACTCGGCCCATCGCAGTGTGTCGGGCCGACGTTCCGACGCTAGCGTTGTAAGCGCCGCACAACGGGTGCAGCGGATGCTGTTTTTTCAAAGCATCCGCTGCCCCATTGTGAGGTGCGAGGAGGTGGGGTCGGAGTTCCGGCCACGCATGTGCGGTCGGAAATGGCAGACACGTCGCACAAAAAAAGTTACATGTAGCGTTTTTTTGTGCCGACGGTCCGCCAAAGCACGACGCATCCGTCGCACGATGGATGCGACGTGTGGCAATCCGTCGCAATGCGTCGCTAATGCAAGTCAATGGAGAAAAAAACGCATCCTGCAAGTGCCCGCCATTTTCTTTCCCGAGGAGGAAGCCGGCCGGCAGTCGGAGACACAGGAGGACCCAGGGACACCGGGTAAGTATGGTAGGGTCCCCGAATCCCCCTATTTCTCTGTCCTCTGATGTGCGATCACATCAGAGGACAGAGAATTACAGATCGCTTTTTTTTTTTTTGCGGTCGCCGGTAAACAGTTAATTATCGGCGATCGCAAAACAGGGGTCAGTAAAAACCGACCCCGATCATGTTCTTTGGGGTCTCTGCTACCCCCGGCAGCCGAGACCCCAAAGATCTTCCGGGTGCCGGGTGGCGGGCGCACTGCGCATGCGCCCACCATTTTTTCCCCCGGAAAAAAGATGGCGGCGCCCATCGGGAGCCACGAGGAGCACCGGGGGAGATAGGTGAGTATTGGGGGGCTATTGGGGGCGATCGGGGACCCTATTTCTCTGTCCTCCGATGTGCGATCACATCGGAGGACAGAGAAATTAAATGGCAAATCGCGGTTTTTTTTGTTGCGACCGCTGGTAAACGGTTAATTACCGGCGATCGCAACTCGGGGGTCGGTAAAAACCCCCCGAATCATGTTCTCTGGGGTCTCGGCTACCCTCGGCAACCGAGACCCCAGAGAAAATCCGACTCTGGGGGGTGCTATTCACTTTTTCCACAGCGCCGTTAATTAACGGCACTGTGGTTTAAGTACCCTTAGCGGTCACCGTTAAAAGGCGTATCGGCGGTCGTTAAGCGGTTAACTTAATACTTTGTTGCGCCACCTTTTGCTGCAATTACAGCTGCAAGTCACTTGGGGTATGTTTCTATCAGTTTTGTACATTGAGAGACTGAAATTCTTGCCCATTCTTCCTTGGCAAACAGCTTGAGCTCAGTGAGGTTTGATGGAGATCATTTGTGAACAGCAGTGTTCAGCTCTTTCCACAGATTCTCGATTGGATTAAGTTCTGGACTTTGACTTGACCATTCTAACACCTGGATATGTTTAGTTGTGAACCATTCCATTGTAGATTTTGCTTTATGTTTGGGATCATTATCTTCTTGGAAGATAAATCTCTGTCCAAGTCTCAGGTCTTTTGCAGACTCCAACAGGTTTTCTTCAAGAATGGTCCTGTAATTGGCTCCATCCATCTTCCCATCAATTTTAACCATCTTCCCTATCCCTGCTGAAGAAAAGCAGGCCCAAACCATGATGCTGCCACCACCATGCATGACAGTGGGGATGGTCTGTTCAGGGTGATGAGCTGTGTTGCCTTTACGCCAAACATATTGTTTGGCATTGTTGCCAAAAAGTTCGATTTTGGTTTCATCTGACCAGAGCACCTTTTTCCACATGTTTGGTGTGTCTCCAAGGTGGCTTGTTGCAAGCTTTAAGCAACACTTTTTATGGATATCTTTGAGAAATGGCTTTCTTCTTGCCACTCTTCAATAAAGGCCAGATTTGTGCAGTGTATGACTGATTGTTCTCCTATGGACAGACTGTCCCACCTCAGCTGTAGATCTCTGCAGTTCATCCAGAGTGATCATGGGCCTCTTGGCTGCATCTCTGATCAGTCTTCTCCTTGTTTGAGATGAAAGTTTAGAGGGACGTCCAGGTCTTGGTAGATTTGCAGTGATATGATGCTCCTTCCATTTCAATATGATCGCTTGCACAGTATGTTTAAAGATTTGGAAATTATTTTGTATCCAAATCCAGCTTTTAACTTCTCCACAACAGTATCACAGACCTGTCTGTTGTGTTCCTTGGTCTTCATGATGCTCTCTGTGCTTCAAACAGAACCCTGAGACTATCACAGATAAGGTGCATTTATACAGAGTCTTGATTACACACAGGTGCATTATATTTATCATCATTAGGCATTTAGGGCAACATTGGATCATTCAGAGATCCACAATGAACTTCTGGAGTGAGTTTTGTTAGGTCTCAAGTTCCTGCCACTGCACAGGGGAAATCTTGAACCACCTCCGCTGCGGTCTCCCATTCTTCTCCAGCCGCAGTGGAGCCTGCTCAGCAGAGACGTCGGTCCCAGCGTCTGGCTCAGGCAGATACTGTACACTTGGTTACTGCTGCCCTTCCAGGCTCAGCCATTGTAGCCAGTATTGGTCAGCGGTGAGCAGATGCTTCTGGGACTAAGTCCTGCGTTTCTCCTTCTGAGCATGCCCAAGGGAAGACCTCTCATTGGAGGTCGGGGGTCACACGCTCAGGTCCTGTTGCAGCTCCTATTGGTCCACTAGGAATGTCCTGAAGAAGCTACAACTATAAAAGGTTTGCATGGCCACAAGGCAATGCGCTAGTATCAATTGTGTTTGGCTGTTGCCAGTGGATACTCTACCACTCAGTCATATGTGGAGAGTCTGTTTAGCTCTGGGGCTGTACACTCAGGCACGCAGCTAGCATCAGTGGGTCAATTAACCTTGGCTTAGCATCTGGATCCTTCATGTGTTCAATTAGCACAGAAGACTTCCACAGCAAGCACAACCCTAGTTAGGGTAATAATTTTCTGTGTACAGCGCTACTCTGTGAAGCAACATAGGTCGTTTACATTTCACACAAGGTGAGGTTAACCCACGTGTGAGCTCACTGTTCATCCACCTTTACTTAGCAGCAGGTATCTCTGCACGGTGGACCCGGGCTGCGAACGCACCTCGTATCTATCTCTCATTACTCGGTGCATTCCGCTAGCCCTAGCAGTATACTAGTGCCAGGGTCTGGCTAGTAATGGCGGATGAACAGCAACCATGTGGTACATCCAGCAGCTGAAGGGTAGGTTGGCAGCTCTCGAGCGCACAACCTCAGCTGAGGATGTTACCGCAGTAGCTGTTCAGGCTACTAGCGTGGCTGCAGCAACTTTGTCCACTGCCACCCCTGTTCCGACCTTATCTCGCCTCCCGCTGCCAGATAAATTCTCTGGTGATGGCAAATCTTGTTGGGGTTACGTGAGCCAGTGCTCCATACACCTTGAGCTCCTGGCTGAACGTTTCCTCACAGAGCGGGCAAAGGTGGGATTCATTATGTCTCTCCTGTCAGACAGGGCGTTGGAGTGGGCTACGCCGCTGTGGGAGTGTGGTGATCATGTGGTGCAGAGTGCTCCGCTGTTCCTGAGCACTCTGAAACAGGTCTTTTAAGGACCTTGAGTCACCCATGATACGGCGCTCCAGCTGTTGGCATTGGCTCATCCTAGGTCTACCTTTTTGCAGTCTACTTCCGCACCTTAGCATCTAAGCTGGAGTGGTCGGATAAATCCCTGTATTTTGGAGTGGGCTGGCTGACCATGTGAAGGACGCTTTGGCCACTAGGGAGATTCCCGCCACACTGGAGGAGCTAATAGCAGTAACAACTCGCATAGACCTTCATTTTAACGAGCGAAGGTTGGAGCGAGCCCAGTGTAGGCAGAGGTTTTGGCTGGCTCCCACCTTCACCAAACCTTGGGAATCTCTGTTCTAGGCGCCTGAGTCATATGAGGACATGGAGGTGTCACGAGTGGGATCTAAGTCCCGTTCTGCTCTTGCACTCAAGGTCTGTCATGTCTGCCGGCAGTCAGGACATCTTGCCTCCAGATGTTCCCAGTGGTCAGGAAAACGTCAGCGTCTAGTGGTTGTAGGAGGAGGTACACTAGATACGGTGATGTTTTCCTCCAAACTGTCCTTTAAGGGAACAATTACCATAGGCCCATCCACTCATGCGGTAGAGCTTTGGGTGGATTCTGGGGCAGAGGGCAATTTTATGTCATCTGCCTTCGCCCAATGACACGCAATACCCCAGGTGTTGCTCGCCAAACCTGTGACCGTATGAGTGGTGAATGGGTTGACACTACCCTCACAGATAACACACCAGAACATCCCATTTACTCTATCTATATCGCCATCTCATCAGGAGATTATTTCCTTACTCATCATTCCTGAGGGAATTGATGAGGTCCTGTTAGGGATACCTTGGTTACGGTACCACTCCCCTCATATAGACTGGCCCACAGGCAGAATTTTGGGATGAAGTGAATCCTGTCATGGAAGATGTCAGAGGAAGTGCGTTCAGGTTGCTACTACTGAAGTACTCGCAGATCTTTCCTCTCTCCCCAAGCATTATTGGCCTTATGCGGATGTGTTCTCCAAAAGGGCTGTGTAGGCCCTTCCACCTCACCGTCCCTATGGCTGTCCAATTGACCTCTTGCCTGGTGTTGAGCCTCCACGGGGTTGAGTCTATCCATTATCTCTCCCGGAGACGGAAGCAATGTCTCAGTACATCCAGGAGAACCTCGCAAGAGGATACATTAGGAAGTCAGTGTCACTTGCAGGGGCTGGGTTCTTCTTCATGCAGAAGAAGAATGGAGAACTACGTCAATGCATAGACTACAGGGGTTTTAACGCCATCACCGTTAAGAATAAATAACCTCTGCCCCTGATATCTGAGCTCTTTGAAAGGCTACAGGGGGCAAGGGTATTTATTATACTAGATCTGCGGGGTGCTTACAACCTGATTCGCATCCGTGAGGTGGTTGAATGGAAGACGGCTTTTAACACCAGGGATGGGCACTATGAATACCTGGTGATGCCCTTCGGGCTCTGTAATGCCCCAGCCTTTTTCCAAGACTTTGTGAACGATATCTTCTGGGATATGCTCACCACCTCGGTCGTAGTCTATTTGGATGATATTCTCATCTACTCTCCAGATATTGATTCCCACCGGAGAGATGTTTGCAAAGTCTTCGACCTCTTACAGGCAAACTCCCTCTACGCCAAGTTGGATAAGTGTGTGTTTGAGCAGGAGACATTGCCTTTCCTAGGCTATATCATCTCCGCCCAGGGTTTGGCTATGGATCCTGCCAAGCTACAGGCTGTGATGGACTGGCAAGAACCCCATTCTCTCAAAGTGGTGCATCGCTTTATGGGGTTCATTAACTATTATCGCCAGTTCATTCCTCACTTCTCAACTTTGGTAGCTCCCTTGGTAGCCCTCACCAAGAAGGGAGCAAATCCCAAATTGTGGTTGGAGGAGTTCTCCAAGGCCTTCCTCTTTATTAAGTCTCATTTTGCTAGCGCTCCCATCCTACATTGCCCCGATGTAGATAAGCCATTTATAATGGAGGTGGATGCCTCATCCATCGGTGCTGGAGCAGTCCTCTACAAAAAGGATGCTCAAGGTCGGAAGCATCCTTGCTTCTTCTTCTCCAAGACCTTCACACCGGCAGAGAGGAATTATTCCATCGGGGACAGGTAGTTGCTAGCCATGAAGTTGGCTTTCTCAGAGTGGAGACACCTCCTGGAGGGGGCTCGCTTTCCCTTCCATGTCTACACTGACCACAAAAACTTGGTATATATACAGACTGCCCAGCGGCTTAATTCTCGCCAGGCTAGATGGTCCCTGTTCTTCTCCCGGTTAAATTTCACCCTCCATTTTCTCTCCGGGGAGAAGAACATTCGTGCCAACCCTCTCTCCCGCTTCGTAGTGTCATCATCATCATCTGCTGGTGGCAGACAGGCCCTGGGAGATGGTTGGGATGGACTTTGTGGTGGGCTTACCCAAGTCCCGTAGCACACCATTATTTGGGTGATCACCGACCATTTTTCCAAAATGGTGCACTTGGTGCCTCTTCCACGGCTATCTTCGGCACGGGCTCTGGCAGGGTTGTTTATTAAACACATTTTCTGCCTACACTGTATGCCGGACAAAATTGTCAGTGACCGGGGTCCCCAGTTTTCATCTCGGTTCTGGAGAGAGCTTTGTCGGCTACTCAGCATTGAGCTGAATCTCTATTCAGCATACCAACCCGTGATGAATGGGTTGGTAGAGAGGGCCAACCAGACCTTGGTCACATATCTGTGACATTTTGTTTCAGCCAGGCAGGATGGCTGGGCATTCTTGCTACCGTGGGTGGAGTTTGCACTGAACAACGCCATAGCCAACTCCACGGGGCAGACCCCGTTCCTCCTTAACTACGGCCAGCATCCGCAGTTTCCTGTGCCTATGCCCATGTCTTCCGCTGACTCCAGGGTGGCAGACTGGGCTGTGGAGGCATGTGACATTTGGGACCACACTCAGGATGCCATCCAGGCCTGAAAGGAGAGAATGAGGTCCTCCGCCGATGCACATCGGCGCCACGCTCCGATCTTTGCTCCTGGCAATTTAGTGTGGCTCTCCACCCGTAACATCAGGCTGCGAGTTGAGTCCACTAAGTTTGCACCTCGATACTTGGGTTTCTTCAAGGTCCTGGAACAGGTTAACCCTGTGGTCTATCGTCTGGCTCTTCCTCCATGCCTAGTCATCACCGACTCCTTTCATGTGTCCCTCTTAAAGCACGAACACATGTCCCTTTTTTCCGAATCATCTGCCGGGACATCGGGTTCATCTATGGATGATTACGAGGTGAACGCTAACTTGCGGTGTAAGGTTGTACATGGCAAAACATTTTTTTGGGTGGATTGGAAGGGTTATGGCCCAGAGGACAGGTCCTGGGAGCCTGCTGAGCACATTCGAGCTCCGCAGCTCATTGCTGCCTTCAAGGGGAGTGAGGTCCAAGGAGGGGGGCCATAGGAGGGGGGGTAATGTTAGGTGTTGAGTTCCCGCCACTGCACAGGGGGAATCTCGAACCACCTCCACTGCAGTCTCCTATTCTTCTCCAGCCACAGTAGAGCCTGCTCAGCTGAGCCATCGGTCCCAGCGTCTGGCTCAGGCAGATACTCTGCGCTTGGTTACTGCTGCCCTTCTGGAGCGCCCCCAGACGCAGGACCATGGGGTACTTGGTACCGGGCCTCTCTGTCTCAGTTCTGGGGTTGTCACGGTGGCTAGACCCAGTCCATGACCCTGCTAAGGGGCGTCCAATGAAAGATGTGATGATGGTGCGTGGTGCAGGTCGCGATGAATAACGAGGACACAGAGTTGCAGTCTCTTTACCTCTTTACTGAAGGCTTCAGGGTCCGCAATCCAGAGTACTGCTAACAAGGCTGGCTGAGACCGGCCGGTCCAAAGGCACATCCAGAGTTCCCTTTGCAGGTGGAAATCAGTGCCTACCTTCTAGCGCCTGTGTGTTGTAGTACCTCCCTGCTGAGCAGCACGGGATAGTCCTCACAACTGTTGTTCTGTTTCTGATGTTCTTTTTTCTCACACAGTGCTTCCCTTTATGGGAGGTGAGGACTCTTGAACGTTACAAACAAAACATGGTTAAATATTTTAAATAACATACTATAAATAACTTCTATCACTCAGCCGGGTATTCTACTAAGGGCAAATTCTGAACAATAATTTAACTTTTCCTTTAAGGGCGTATAGGCTGAACCCACTAAAGGCTTACTATAAAACTCTAAAATATAAATTAACTTTTTCTTTATTTTTCTGTTCTAAGTGCAACACTTTCTTTTTACTCTCTGATTTTTCATATACAGGACCGCCTGTCTATCTGCCCAGGCCTACTGCCTCTTTTCTTAGTACAGGATCACTGAGCCATCTCACTGTGGCTCCCAGGAGGACTTCACTAACTAACCCCTACGGGTTTACTCTATTGAAACTCGGCTTTCAACTCTTTCCTGTCCTCATTCTCTAGTAACATTATTAAACATTCTCTATAACTATCTAGCTAACTACATATTACTCCTATGTAAAACACTATTACCATCTACTTTCTTTAAGACAACATTATACTTCAAGTGCAACTAGTGAACGTTCCCTTTAAGAGGGAACCAAGTCTCTTTGAGGTAATGCAGACTCTCTCTATCTGCAAGTCCAGTTAAAGCAAGAGCTTCCATGCTGTACTCAGGAACAGTCTCTTCACAAAGCTCTCCTTCTTGTAAAAACAGTAAGGGGCACCTTTAAGAAGGTGCGAACTATTTACAATACAGTTTGTGAACCATTCACCGTCCATGATTCGGCAGTCTTTGTAACATTGTGGAACAAAAGCAAAAATGAAAACAAAAGCAAAATAAAAAGCAATAGGGATCCCGGGTAAACGAAGGGATCCCTTTAAGAATAACCCTGGTCGGGTATTGGCAGCAAAAAGCAGGGAAACAAACAGTTAACTATTTATATACTCGTGGTTCCGAGGTTTATCTTTACAGAAGGTTACACTGCATCAGCTGGTGACGGACACTCTCCGGCTGGTAAGGCTGCGGTCCTCTGTCTTCGGCGGGTGCAGGATCGGTATCATTGGTTGGTCTCCCAGGCGCAGTCAGGTTACCCGGTGTCTGGATTCGAATGTCAGCAGTGGTTGTATGTTCAGTAGCGGCGATAATACACACCGTGTCAACAGTAGTGGCGTTGGTCAAATCCGGGTTAGTCGTAGTCGGAACAACAGGTGGCGCTACTGCCGGTTTGCATCGTTGGACGTCTCGAGCACACCACCCCTGCACACTCCGGTGGCGAGTGTAGATCACCTGGTCCCCTTTACATGGTAGCTCGCTTCTTTTCCTTTCTTAGGATGCCACCGCATTCGAGTGCAGGCGCGGCTCCGTAACATTCTGTTCTGTTTGCTAGGCCACTGTCAGGATCCCACCCCTGACAGAGACCCCCCTGAATCTTCCCCTGCAACACCCTCTGCCACAGGATGTTGCCTGGTTCCAACCCAGTCAGCTTCTGACTAACTTTTTATCCAGCCCCCAGTTTTACCAGATTGTGAGGAGTGGCCTAATACATAGAACCCTTTGCTCTCCCTGGTGGCCAGAATGTGAAGTGTAAAGTGTGACTGTGATACCTGGTCAGGTGAACTCCTTAAGTGCCATCAGACGTACCATCACTCCCCTTAGCGGTGGAGCATCAGTACTGCATCGACCAGGACTCTGGGGCGCTGCAATTCCAGGATCAGCCAATGTGGCCAGTACTGCTCAGCGGTGAGCAGACGCTTCTGGGACTATGTCCTGCTTTTCTCCTTCTGAGCATTCCCAAGGGAAGACCTCTCATTGGAATTTGGGAGTCACATGCTTAGGTCCTGTAGCATCTCCTATTGGTCCACTAGGAAGGTCCTGAAGAAGCTGCAACTATAAAAGGTTTGCATGGCCACACAGCCAAGCGCTAGTATCATTTGTTTATGGCTAATGCCAGTGGATGCTATTTCTCTCTGGTTACATGTGGTGTGTCTAGATCTGGGACTGTACACTCAGGCAGGCAGCTAGCATCAGTGGGGGCAATAAGCCACTTGGCTTAGCATCTGGTTCCTTCATGTGTGCGGTTAGCACAGAAGAGTTCCAGAGCAAGCACAACCCTAGATAGGATATTACTCTCTGAGTATCTTGCGATTCTGTGAAGTGCCATCGCATGCTCCTGGCTCAAACTTCAACGGCCTTTAACAGTACTGACCACGTTCACCCTGGTGATCTAGTGGCAGGTACTGGACAGATTGCAGGAGACAGAGTTAAGAATTCGGCCCAATGTAATGTCATGCCCAATTCCCTGATGTAAAATCCTTTTTTTTAAAGAAAAGAGAGCCATCACAGGCCCCTTGGCCAACATGCACCGTACAGAGCACGTTCACCATGGTGATCTACTGGCAGGTACAGGACAGATTGCAGGAGACAGAGTTAAGAAGTCGGCCCAATGTAATGTCATGCCCAATTCCCCAATGTAAAATCCTTTTTTTTTTAAAAGAAAAAAGTGCCATCAGAGGCCCCTTGGCCAACATGCACCGTACAGAGCACGTTCACCCTGGTGATCTACTGGCTGGTACAGGACAGATTGCAGGAGACCGAGTTAAGAAGTAGGCCCAAAGAAATGTCATGCCCAATTCCCCAATGTGTTGTCCTTTTTTTAAAAAAATAAAAGAGTGCCATCACAGCACCCTTGGCCAAAATGCACCGTACAGACCACGTTCACCCCGGTGATAAAGTGGTTCTGGATGAGGATAAGGTGGAGGATAAAAACAAACAGACCAAATCTGGAAGCGTATACCCATGTGTGGTTGTGAAGTAGTGCATGAGAATATACTTCCCCAAATGAGAGAATGCATTTGAGGTTATGTTTCGCTGTTTTCACTTGGTGGTGTACAGAAGTCTTTCCCAATCCAGGCCTTCTTCATTTTGATAAGAGTCAGCCTGTCAGCATTTTCAGTTGACAGGCGGATGCGCTTATCTGTTATAATTCCACCAGCGGCACTAAAAACCCTCTCTGACAGAACACTAGTAGCAGGGCAGGCCAGGACCTCCAAGGCATAGAGAGCCACTTCATGCCACGTGTCCAGCTTGGATACCCAATAAAAAGGCACAGAGGAATCACAGAGGAATCACAGAGGATGTTTGTACGATCTGCAAGGTACTCCCTCACCATCTTCCCAAACATTGCACTTCTTGTGACAGCACCCCTTGCCTCTGTGCCGCCACGATGGGAGGGTCTGAGAAAACTGTCCCAGAACTTGGCCCTGCCTGAGCTGGATTGTACTTCTGTATCTCTCGCTTGGAGTCCTTGGTTGTACAACAAACTCTGACGTCTGCTGTCAGCATTCTCACATGGGAATTTTCTAACTAATTCTGCTACCAGGGCCTCAGGCAGAAGAGATTGAAAGTTCTCCTTGTAGCGTGGCTCTAGAAGTGTCACCAACCAGTAATGAGTGTCACCCAAATTTTGATAATCCGAGGGTCACGTGAAATGCAGCTGGACATAAAGTCAGCCATGCGTGCCAGACTGCTAACAGACAAGACTTCCGGTGTCCTCACCAACAGGACGACTGACCATTCTGTCCTCCTCCTCATCCTCCTCAGGCCATTCCCGCTGAACAGAAGCTAATACAGATTTGTTTGTAGTACCATCTATAGCACATGAAAGTAGCTCCTGTTCTTCCTCCTCCTCCTCCTCATTGCCAAACAATCCACGTTGAGAAGACATGAGGCTGGGCTGAGTGTAATCCCCCTCTATGTTTCCTTGTTCCATGTCCTCATGCTCTGCCTGCAATGCATCCTCTTTGATTGTGACCAGAGAGTTTTTCAGAATGCTGAGAAGCGGGATGGTGATGATAATTATGGCATCATCGCCGCTCACCATCTTGGTGCAGTCCTCAAAATTTTGGAGGATGTTACATATGCCTGAGGTCTTATGTGCACTCCTGAGGTCTTATGTGTGGAGTCTGACCTGAAATTCAAAGGCCTTGTTGATGTTGGTAGTCAACAATGGCCCTATTCTGCTCACAAATTCTTTCCAACATTATGCAGGGTAGAGCTTCAGCGCGTGGGGACATCACACAACAGTTGGTGAGCTGGAAGCTGAAACAACTGCTGTAGCACAGCAAGGGTGGCTGAAGCTGTAACTGACTTTCTAAAATGGGCAGACAGAAGGCATACTTTCACTAGCAGATCCGGCAGCTCTGTGTAGCTCTTCAGAAAATGTTGAACCACAAGATTAAGCACATGAGCCAAGCAAGGTACGTGTGTGAGCTCACCTTGCCTCAGAGCCGCCACCAGGTTATGGCCATTGTGACACACGACCATGCCTGGCTGTAGGTTAAGCGGTGTCATCCAAACATCCGGGCAGCACGGTGGCGCAGTGGTTAGCACAGCAGCCTTGCAGCGCTGGAGTCCTGGGTTCTAATCCCACCTTGGACAACATCTGCAAAGAGTTTGTATGTTCTCCCTGTGTTTGCGTGGGTTTCCTCCGGGTTCTCCGGTTTCCTCTCACATTCCAAAGACATACTGATAGGGAATTTAGATTGTGAGCCCCATCGGGGACAGCGATGATAATGTGTGCAAACTGTAAAGCGCTGCGTAATATGTTAGCGCTATATAAAAAAAAACAAAAAAAAAACAAAAAAAATCTGACTGCTCTTTCAGCGCTATCCACAACTCTTCTGCATTGTGCGGATTGTCAGCTATGCTGATTAGCTTCAGCACAGCCTGTTGCTGCTTGGCTGAGGCAGTGCTGTAGTGCTTCCAGCTTTTGACTGATGTGTTAATTTCAGACATAGAGGATGAAGAGGAGGAGGTGCAGAAGCTGTAGACTGTGGGGGCAACCCTGATTGACATAGGGCCAGCAATCCTCAGCGTGGGGAGGATGTGTTCTATCCCAAGGTCTGACTGGGTCCCTGCTTCCACTATGTTAACCCAGTGTGCCGTCATTGAGATGTACCGACCCTGCCCACAAGCACTTGTCCATGTGTCCGTGGTTAGGTGGACTTTCCCGGTAACAGCGTTGTTGAGGGCACGGCTAATGTTGTGGGACACATGCTGGTGTACTGCCAGTACAGCACACCGAGAGAAATAGTGGTGAATGGGGACCGAGTACCTTGTGACGGCCACCACCATCAGGTTGCGGAAAGCTTCTGTCTTAACAAGCCTAAAAGGCAGCATTTCTAGCGCAAACAGAAGAGAAATATTAGAATTGAGGACTGTGGCCTGTGGGGCGTTTGCTGGGTATTTCCGCTTGTGTTCCAAAGACTGGGTTATAGACAACTGAATGCTGTGCTGGGACAAGGACGTAGACAGGCTTGCTGATGGTGCTGCTTGACTGTGGGCCACAACAGGTGCAGGGCTAGAGGCATCTTCACATGCACGGTGTACTGGGGATTAGCTTCTACACAAAACAGTGGAAGAAGAAGTGGTGTGACCAGCAGGCAGTGGTCCTGGAGCCTGGGGTTCGGCCCACAAAGTCAGGTGCTTTGCTTACCTGATCATGCTGGTGGTGGTCAGGCTGGTTGTTTTGCTACCCCTGCTGATGCGGGCATGGCAGGTGCTGCAAATGACCTGTTTGGGGTTATTGGCAGAGTCTTTAAAAAATAGCCAGACTCAGGAAGATCTCACAGGTGGAATGGTAATTTCACTCATGTTGGTGTTACGGGGAACGGATGCACGCCTTCTGTCTGTGGCCACCACACTGCTTCTTCCTGCCTGTTGGGGGGATATTCCTCCTTCCCCTTTTGTGCTGCTGTCCTCGCTATGCATGTCCTCTTGCCAGGTTGGGTCAGTCACTATGACATCCACCACCTCGTCTTCCACATCTGCACCCTGCTCCTCCTCCTGACTTTCTGGCAATTGTGTCTCATCGTCGTCCACCTCTTGTGATACATCCCACCATCGCCTTCATGTGACCGGGGCTGGTCAAAGCTTTGGGCAGCTCTACTTGCGATCTCATCTTTCCCCACTTAAAGTTGACCGGCAGAAATTTCTGAATCTTGAAATGGAAAACTGAACAGCTCTTCAGAGTGTCCAAGTGTGGGATCAGTTGTCTCAGGGCACTCGGCATGGTGGGAGGAAGGAGGATCAGGGTGAGGAATATCCTGGCCACACTCACGGCTACTCAGACTTGACTGTGTGGAAGACAAGGTGGTGGTAGCTAAGTGACTTTAAGCATTATCCGCTGTCCAACCAACAACCGTTTCACACTGCTCTGGCTTCAATAGTGGTGTGCTGCGGACCCATAGAAACTGGGACAGGATGGTCAAACGAGAAGATGTGGGTCTTTGTTGTTGCCAACTTTCACCTTGCCCACGGCCTCGTCCTCTAAATGCACCATCAGCATGTCCACTTTCCCGTCCCTTGCCCCTTGCCTTGCCCATTTTAAATGGACTACTGCACTATTTCAAATGCTCAACACAAATGTCTTTATTAGTAGTAAAATAATATGTGATCAGTATGCCTGCAAATCCACGATTTTTCAAACCCAAACACCAGGCAGGCCTCAGCCTGACCTAACAGACTGTATTCAATTTTTTTTTTAAGTTAATTTATGCAACATAGCACTGTATAGAATTTGAGTATCACACAGCCAAAAAATAAGTACAACGGCCTCCAATGTCAAAACTTAAAGCAGAGATATATGACAGCTGTAACAGAAATAACCACACTGGCAAATCTGTGGCCTTTCAATTTTTTTTAGGCTGAATAGCGCTGCATAGAATTTGAGTTTCACACAACCAAAAAATAAGTACACCGGTCTCCAATGCCAAAACTTGGAGCAGAGATACATGACGGCTGTAACAGAAACACCACACTGGCAAATCTGTGGCCTTTCAAATTTTTTTTTAGGTGCCGCTGTATAGAATGTGAGTATCACACAGCCAAAAAATAAGTACACTGGTCTCCAGTGCCAAAATTTGGAGTAGAGATATATGGCAGCTGTAACAGAAATAGCACACTTTCAAATCTGTGGCCTTTCAATTTTTTTTTAGGCTGAATTGCGCAGTATAGAATTTGAGTTTTACACAGCCAAAAAATAAGTACACCGGTCTCCAATGCCAAAACGTGGAGCACAGATATATGACGGCTTTAACAGAAATACCACACTGGCAAATCTGTGGCCTTTCAATTTATTTAGTGCTGTATAGAATTTGACTTTCAGCCAAAAAAAAATACACTGGCCTCCAATGACCAAACTTGGAGCACGCAGATATATGAGGCCTT
This sequence comes from Ranitomeya variabilis, assembly GCF_051348905.1. NCBI lineage: Eukaryota > Metazoa > Chordata > Amphibia > Anura > Dendrobatidae > Ranitomeya > Ranitomeya variabilis. The sequence goes on from NC_135236.1 coordinate 431,131,238, forward strand.
TTTGGGTGAATTTAAAACACCAAACAAAAAGGGGCACAAAGGTAGCACACACAACTATGCTACATGTGCCTGAAAAACTATAACTTTTCAACAGGCCTCAGTCTGACAGAACAAACTATATATTTTTTTTGGGTGGGGGGGAAATTTGGGGGAAAAAAAAGGAAAATAAGGTATATAGACAGTAAATAAGCTGCAGCAGTAGGCAGTTATGGAACTTTGGGAAGGATGCAGTGGGACCAATGGACGCACATACAGTGCCTGCAAGCCTTGCACTGATGTGGATATGCTGTGCCCTGCCTGCCTAGCGCTGCAATATTGGGACCCACGAATTAGCCCTAAAAAGGACTACTGGTTTCTCAGGAGTTGTGGATGTAAGAGTTGCAAACCCACACTACCTCAAAAAAAATCACAATTCTGACCCTATTTCGGCACCAGCTCTCCCTACTCTTGCTGAAACAGGAACAGAATGCGGCAAGCAGGGCGGCGCCTGGTCTCTTATACTCGGGATGATGCTGTGCGGCCCAGCCAATCACTGCACGACCACAATAAAGATGGCTGTGGCGGTTCATGGCCTGGCAGACAATCCCTGCACTGTGATAGGGTCTCTAAAGTCTGCCAAAACTGGTGGGAGGAGACTGCAGTTACCGCCGTATAATCCAGGAAATGCTCACATAGCATAGCATAACGATACTCGGGTGAGTTACGAGTAGTGGCGAGCACATTTGTTCATCACTATCTTTTATTAAAAATAAAACAAAACACAGTTTTTCATTTTTTAAAAAAAAAAATAAACACATATACTCACCTAATGCCTAATGTCACTGAATCCCTCGTCTTCTGTAAGAAAATGAAAATAAAAAAACAATCATATCCCTAATCTCTCTGTCATTCTGCCCCACGCCGTAATCCATATCTGTATGATGAATAGTCTTCAACATGGATGATGCGAAGAAAGGATCGTCCTGGCTGAGAACCACAGGTGAATGAACTGCTGAGAGTGCAACATCAGTGACTAGTGGTGACTAGGGTTGAGCGAAACGGGTCGACCATTTTCAGAAGTCGCCGACTTTTGGCAAAGTCGGGTTTCATGAAACTCGACCCGACCCCTGTGTGGGGTCGGCCATGAGGTCGGCGATCTTCTGAATCTGGTATCGGAATTCCGATACCGAGTTCCGATATGTTTGCGATATCGGAAATCGGTATCGGAATCCACATTTAAGTATAAAATAAAGAATTAAAATAAAAAATATTGATATACTCACCTCTCCGACGAGCCCTGGTAGTAATCGGCATCTTCCGTTCCTAAGAATGAGCGCGTTCAGGGCCTTAGAAGACGTCACGGCTTTGTGATTGGTCGCGGCGGCCCACGTGACCGCTCAGCGACCAATCACAAGCCGTGACTTAATTCTCTCAGGTCCTAAATTCCTCATTCTAGGAATTTAGGCCATGAGAATTACGTCACGGCTTGTGATTGGTCGCTGAGCGGTCACGTGGGCCGCCGCGACCAATCACAAAGCCGAGACGTCATCTAAGGCCCTGAACGTGCTCATTCTTAAGAAGAAAGGCTGCCGGAAAGAAACCGAAGGTGAGTATATTTCTATTAGGTATATACTCACCCTCGTACGTGCCCTGCTTCTTTCCGGCAGCCTTCCTTCTTAAGAATGAGCGTGTTCAGGGCCTTAGATGACGTCACGGCTTTGTGATTGGTCGCGGCGGCCCACGTGACCGCTCAGCGACCAATCACAAGCCGTGACGTAATTCTCATGGCCTAAATTCCTAGAATGAGGAATTTAGGACCTGAGAGAATTACGTCACGGCCTGTGATTGGTCGTTGAGCGGTCACGTGGGCCGCCGCGACCAATCACAAAGCCGTGACGTCATCTAAGGCCCTGAACGCGCTCATTCTTAGGAATGGAAGATGCCGATTACTACCAGGGCTCGTCAGAGGGTGAGTATATCAATATTTTTTATTTTAATTCTTTATTTTACACTTAAATATGGATCCCAGGGCCTGAAGGAGAGTTTCCTCTCCTTCAGACCCTGGGAACCATAGTATCCCATTGCACTGCATTGGGTTTCGCGTTTCGGCCGACCCCGACTTTTTTATAGGATCGGCCGATTTCACTCGACCCGACTTTTGAGAAAGTCGGGTTTCGTGAAACCCGACCCGATCCTATAAAAATAAAAGTCGCTCAACCCTAGTGGTGACGTCATAGAGGTTACTGCTGGTCAGTAAGGCTGCTTTCCCAGCTGGGCTGAACTGTGGTGAGAAATTTTTATGGGGATCTGAGTGAAGTCACTGAGCTTGAACTGCGGTGACCTCATCACTGACTTTTTCCCACAGTGCTGAGGTCACTCCAGTTCAGCCCAGCTAGAAATACAGCCTCAGTGACCAGCACTAAACTCTATGATGTCACTGCTAGTCACTGAGGATGCGCTTGCCGCGCTCATTCACCAGTGGTTCTCAGCCTGGTTGGTCTTTTCTTGGCAACTTCCAGTTTGAAAATTATTCATCCCCCAGATATAGATTATGACATGGGACAGAATGGCAGAGAGGTGAGCGATATGGTTGTTTTTTATTTTTATTTTCTTCCAGAAGAAGAGGATTCAGTGGAATTAGGCGTTAGGTGAGTAAAACTGTGTTTGTTATTTTTAAATAAACATGGAATACTGTGTTTTTTTTATTCCTAATAAAATACTTTATTCTGGCTATGCATTTATTTACCATATAACCATAGGATTAGTAATGGATAGGTGTCTTATAGACGCCTCTCCATTACTAAGCCATGGGCTTGATGTCACCTGACAATGCAAAGGTGACATCAACACCACAATTATGAACCTCACTTGCCTCCACTACAGGGCAAGTGGGAAGAGCGGGGCAAAGTGCCAGAATTTGCGCCTCTAATAGATGCACTTTTTCTGGGCAGCTGAGGGCTGCTATTTTTAGGCTGGGGTTCAATATCCATGGCCCCTTACCAACCTGAGAATACTAGCCCCCAGCTGTCTGCTTTAGCAAGGCTGGTTGTCAAAAATGGGGGGGAACCCACGCTGTTTTTTTAAATTATTTAAGATAATTTAAAAATATGGCGTGGGGACCCCTCTATTCTTGATAGCCAACCTTGCTGTAGCTGACAGCTGATGTTTGCCGCCACAAGCTGTGAGTTTTGCATGGCTGGTTATCAAAAATATGGGGAACCCAACCCATTTTTTAAAATTATTTATTTACAGCACCAGAGCGGCTGATGAATCCTCCCATCAGCTGTTCCTGCTGTCACTGTTATTAGAGGCTGCAGGCATCAGCTGATGGGAGCTGTAGTCCCATCAGCTGACACCAGTGACCAGAGGTAAGCTTTATACCTCGGATCACAGCTGCGCACTCCCGCTGTCTTTTGACATGCATATGATAGCACAACAAACACAGTAATACCACACCAAAGATGCTGCTGGCATTACTGTGTTTGGTAAGCAAATAAAGCACCAAAAATGCTGAGCGGATCACTCAAATATACAAAGATGAATATCAAATTACTCGCTGAGTAATGAATTGCCCGAATAGCGTACTATTTGTCCGAGTAGCGAATAGGGCCGAATGTATTTGCTCATCACTAGCTACTAGCTGTATTAAAATAGATGCATATGGGAGAGTAACAATTATTTTCAAATGTCTAAAACAATGACTACCCCTTGAGTATACACAGTAATGATTTTGTACTAAACGCTCAACGTTCATGTCCTGTAGTATTGTAGCAACTAGTGCAATGCTGCTTCAAAATTGTCTATATTAATTTAACTTATATTTCAAAATTAGAATGTAGGAGGAATGTAAGTGCATTCTAACTTCATATGGCTTGTTGACATTGCAAAACAAAAATCTGGTGTAAATGCACATTTCCAGCTTTAGCTCTAGAGACTGAAATTAGAACATAACACATTTGTGCCACAATGTGCAAATTTAAGCAAAGCTGCCACTTTACCCTGAAAAAAGCCAATACAACTACCGGTATGTACTTTACAATGCCAGTCAATGTATCAATGTTTTATGCCATACGGTACTGGATCCATAAAAATTTACTTCATCCAAAGTTGGATTTCACCAGTTAGTTAATAATTGAGAGAATCAGCAAGAAAATCAGAGGGAAGATGAAGTATGTGAAAGTAGAATTGCCGTGGGCTAACACAAGTACTCTGTAGACCTATGGCTTGTTATGTATCCTCTACATATTGTATATTGTAGAGGTTAAAGAAATAAGACCTAGAGAAATGAGACAGATTACATTTGACTAGGGTTGAGCGACTTATTTTTATAGGATCGGGTCGGGTTTCACGAAACCCGACTTTCTCAAAAGTCGGGCCGACTGAAATCGGCCGATCCTATAAAAAAGTCGGGGTCGGGGTCAGCCGAAACGCGAAACCCAATGCAGTGCAATGGGATACTATGGTTCCCAGGGTCTGAAGGAGAGGAAACTCTCTTTCAGGCCCTGGGATCCATATTTAAGTGTAAAATAAAGAATTAAAATAAAAAATATTGATATACTCACCCTCTGACGAGCCCTGGTAGTAATCGGCATCTTCCGTTCCTAAGAATGAGCGCGTTCAGGGCCTTAGATGACGTCACGGCTTTGTGATTGGTCGCGGCGGCCCACGTGACCGCTCAGCGACCAATCACAAGCCGTGACGTAATTCTCTCAGGTCCTAAATTCCTCATTCTAGGAATTTAGGCCATGAGAATTACGTCACGGCTTGTGATTGGTCGCTGAGCGGTCACGTGGGCCGCCGCGACCAATCACAAAGCAGTGACGTCATCTAAGGCCCTGAACACGCTCATTCTTAAGGAGGAAGGCTGCCGGAAAGAAGCAGGGCACATACGAGGGTGAGTATATACCTAATAGGAATATACTCACCCTCGGCTTCTTTCCGGCAGCCTTTCTTCTTAAGAATGAGCGTGTTCAGGGCCTTAGATGACGTCACGGCTTTGTGATTGGTCGCGGCGGCCCACGTGACCGCTCAGCGACCAATCACAAGCCGTGACGTAATTCTCATGGCCTAAATTCCTAGAATGAGGAATTTAGGACCTGAGAGAATTACGTCACGGCTTGTGATTGGTCGCTGAGCGGTCACGTGGGCCGCCGCGACCAATCACAAAGCCGTGACGTCTTCTAAGGCCCTGAACGCGCTCATTCTTAGGAACGGAAGATGCCGATTACTACCAGGGCTCGTCGGAGAGGTGAGTATATCAATATTTTTTATTTTAATTCTTTATTTTACACTTAAATGTGGATTCCGATACCGATTTCCGATATCGCAAACATATCGGAACTCGGTATCGGAATTCCGATACCAGATTCAGAAGATCGCCGACCTCATGGCCGACCCCACACAGGGGTAAACTTTGCCAAAAGTCGGCGACTTCTGAAAATGGTCGACCCATTTCGCTCAACCCTACATTTGACTAGATGGAAAATCAAAGCAGTGACTTTATGATTTGTTACATAAATGTCCTTAATGTTTTCATTCCACAAATTTCTCTGAGGTATTAACTTTGTCTGCAAAAAGAATAGGTTTATACTCCTTTGTCTCTGGATATACTATAACTGAATATTGTCCTATTATAAATATTTTTAAAAGTGTACTCCTTTCAAATGATTGTGGCAAACTCAGCAACGGCCAATTCTAATTTACCTGTCATTGGCAACCATCCTTTCTGTCTTCTCAAATATAGACTTAACAACAGGAAGTAACATGGCATTTGTCTGTGAGCCATCAGAACTCATTTTTGTTACTACCTGATAAAAATTATGTCCTATGGTTGCATGTTATTCCTGCATACACTAAGGTGAATAACTTACCGACACAAGGTTACACATGCTCACTAAATGTAAAATGAACCACATACACAATAAATCACAAGCTAAATGTTTCAGCATTCTTAAGTCAAAGACGTGGGGAGACTGGTTCATTTTTGCCTCCTATTTACTTTTGTCTACAGACTACATGATTTTTAGACTGTTTTAGTTTATTTGAACTTCATTGAATTTACAGGGTTTTTTACAAGGAAGTTTTTTTTTTGATAGGCATCCATTGTGTATTGTTAACATTTATTATTTAGTTTTGCAAATATGGACATGCTTACTAATGACTGGGTCTGTTACAAATTTTCAGAATTTATAGTGGAGATAATTCGCATCTCAGTGATAATTTTCCCTTGGCAATTATACCACCATTTGGTACTTTGTCCAGAGGGAAAATGAATGCACTAGGATATATTCCTGAGTTCAGCAGCTTGCTTTAAAGAACAAAGCAAGGTCAAAATGCTGCAGAATGTATTGAGGCTTAATTCTGTCTCTATCTGTCTCATTAGCAGCTCATGCGGTTAGAAAATAGAATGGTAAGAGGTCAAGGATTTCAAGAGAAAGCACCTTAGAAGAGATTGTATTTATAACATTCTTTTACAAATAAGAAGTTCTCCGTCCTTTATACTTTGTAGTCTCTTTCTGAATATATTACAAGAATATATTGTTTCTGTGTGCTGATGTTAATAAGTGAGTGAACATGCTGGCATGCAAGAAAGATATGTAACCATGCAATGCCACTATTTCCTCAAACAGGTTTTTCCTTTGCGAGATATCATTTTGCAAGTTGAATGATGACTGTATTACTCTGCATAAGTAAAGGTCTGTTTTATGTATTTGGTTTAATGACTTGCTCTGTATATTCTGCAATTTGCACTGTGCTGTCCATTATTCATCTAGAAATTCATAGAGGCTATGGTAAAACATAGCAGAATTGCAAAATGAAGTATCTCAGAATATGATCCTATTAATTATGTTTTACTTAGTATCAGTAAATCCTTGTCATTAAATATGTTTATGCTGTCAAATTTAAAGTAATGATCTTTGCTCATTTCTACTAAAATGTGGAAGCTCTCAATGATATTTGCTATTAATCATGATAAGTTTGAAAGCATACATACCAGTTAATAATAATCTTTATTTTTTAAACAGTTATATTCCCATGTAACTCTAACTTGCGGAATTATAAAAATTATAATCTGGTCATGTGCATGGGTTAAATTTACATTTCAACCACAGAACGCAAACACCAGTAGCTGTACATATTGTCAAATTCAAATATCAATCCCTAGCAGCATGTTAAGAACTAATTTCTTTCCATTTCAAAGAGAATGCAAAAGAAATCAATCACATAAATGATATAAAATAAAGTTTTCATTAATTATTATTATTATTTTTAGTGCAGAAAGTTATGTACAAGACCAGATAAATCATAAATTCTACTTTACAGTACTATTATGTCTCTTTCTGCCTTAATGCTTTAATTGAGGCTATACAGAAGACTAGTGTCACCTTCTTATTATACATCAAAATTATGTTTTGATTTAGAGAACTTTTTAGGCTATTAAAATTCTAAAAACAGTCCAAAAATTATCCCTTTGTTGGCAAAGATCTGTCTTGTTGGCGTTTATGCACAGGCAGTAAAAAATGAAGAAGCCGTGTATCTTTCTCATGGAGGGTGACACATTTTTAAAAATGATCCATGTTTGGGGAATATCAATAACTTTTCTTTGCTAAATGAAGCATAAGTTTTTCCACAAGGTGTCAAAGAATTATTCAACTATTTTTAGAACAAAAGTAGGTTATCTTTTTTGAATGACTTCTCAACTAGGGGGATAAATATTATCTATTTTTTGGGATCCACAACAGGTTTGCTAGTCTTAAAATGATTAAGCAGTTAAAGGGGTTATCCCACAAACAAAGTTAAGTTTTATCAATAGATCTTGGTATACAAATAAGTCCCACAATTGGATGTATTAAAACAAATTGTTGCTGTTGTAATCCTTTAAACGTACCCCTGCTATGTACTGTATAATGGCCGTGTCTGATCTTTCAGGAACATGGTGTGAACATACCACAGCTACTGGGCAGAGGAATAAGCAAAAACGTATACAGACATTATATTATGGGATCGCAGATTATTCTTTCATTGAAGTAAAACATTGCTTAAAAACAATTAAAGTGAACAAGGGGATCTCAGTCCAAGTCTGATACTGTCCTCAGAAAAAAGCGAAGTAATAAAAAGATTAATCCAAGAACATGAGAAATCGAAGTAAACTGAATTTATTCAAAAAAGCAACCAGTCATACAGGGTATCTGCCAACGTTTCGGCCACAGGCCTTTATCAAGGCAATTATCTGGAAAAATAATATAATATAACACAAATTGATACAGATATTTATAAACATATCAATTATGTACACTGGTTGTCTTATATACAGAAAACATCCAACCCAACCAATATTAGTCATAAAGGGGATGTAAACATAGATTAAGGATGTCACCTATAGACATGGGAAACAAAAAACATCACAACCACAATCCAGTATATATCCTGCTGGAAGCGGGGTGCCGAAACGGTAAACAGAATAATAGACACTGAATCCATGGTTCAAAGAAAAGAAAAGGGAATGATCCCGCATCCATAGCAACCGGAGTATGTGTAAGTGAAACCGGATAAGATTCAATCTGTAGATAGTGAAATAGAGAAAAAAAAGGGAGAGAGAGATATATATATATACACACATATATATTATATTATACTACCTGTATGCTGTTAGCAGGAAAGCTATAAAGGATACAATACAGATAAGAACAACATAAGCATGAGTCCCATAGAACAGTGGGAAGATAGGAATATAAGAAAACCGCTAATAATTACCTTAGAGATAGGAGCACAGGATGCGGGCACTGCCGTAGGGAGGGCTGAGTGTGACAGGAAGCTGAAGGTGCTCCAAATAAGGAAAAAGTCACCCGATGACCCGGAAGTGAAAGGCACGGCCAGACGGTGCTAACAGAGGAAAACAGGAGTGACCGCAAGCGCGGTACAGCTATGCCGACGGAAGTGGGGCAAGGGGTGAACAGAGAATAAGTGCACACGCGCAAGTCAGAAACTAAGAGCATGGTGAAAACAGGGACGTGTAAGGCTGAGGCTACCAGAGCGCATGCGCATAAATAGAGTAATGCTAGTGGGTCAGGAAAAGGAAAAATAGAGGAAGAAACAAGGAATAAAAGAATGAAAAAAAGAATGAAAAAAAGGGGGGACTGAAAATGAGACAACAAAGAACACACAAGTCCCATAAACGGATGGGAAAGAGAAGATCAAAGAGAAAGTGGAACAAAGAAAAATATAAAAGAAATAAAGGGAAAATACCCACAAACCTGTAGAAGGTAATCAGAGTGCCACAGGGTGATGGACCCATGGATTAGGTCTATGAAAATAAAGAGCATAATGTTATATTGTAGTAAACCCACTTATACATTAAAAACACATAGATATACAAATATAACCATATATTACTGCAAAAATACAGCCAAACGCTAGAGGTGTACACATCCTGTAAACACCTATGAAACATAAACCCCAAAAAAATAAAAAATAAAGAATACGTTTAAATATTAGGGACCTTGTGATCTCTCCTCAACCTATACAACTATGGGAAAGACAAATATTAGTAGAAGATCTCATACTCCCTATTGAGACCATGTGGTTCCAGAGTTTGGAGCACATGGATCCAATATGCCTCTTTCTGCTTTAATTTCAAGATTCTGTTGCCACCTCTCCTAGACATGGGGATACTATCGATGATCTGGTACCGAAGTTGTGAAATACCGTGGTTGTGAGTAATAAAGTGGGCTGGTAATGGTAATAATAGCCTTTTGCACCTAATAGTAGATTTGTGTTGTGAAATGCGGTCTCGGATATGTTGGGTGGTCTCACCCACATATCCGAGACCGCATGGACATTTAATAAAATAGATAACGTATGTAGAATCACAACTAAAAAAATCCCGTATTGGAAAACGTTTACCTGGATCTGGGATGGGTGAATGTGTCGCCCCTAGTAATGTTTGAACATTGTAGGCAATGTAGGCATGGAAATGTACCCTTACGCGGTGTAGCCAAAAAAGTTTGTCTTGATACAAATTTCGAGCTACCAATGTCAGCTGCAACCAAAAGGTTGCTGAGATTGGAAGGTTTTTTATGGCACATAAGTGGGGCAACCTGGAACTCAGGAATATTTGGGTATGATGTGCCCAATAGAGGCCAATGTTTTCTTATCAAACCCTGAAATAGTGACATGAATGGATGATACGTGTTGACAAATGCCATTCTATTGACCTTCGGTTGTGGCATAGTGGAACGTAAAGAATCTGGAGTAAAATTCAAATATGTATCGGGGTATCCCCGATTCCGAAATTTATTCGCCATCTCGTCCAATCTCGTGAAACGTTGGACAGGATCAGACACAATCCGGTTTATCCTGCTGTATTGTGATTTAGGGAGAGACCGCTTAATATGGCGAGGATGGCAACTGGTGAAGAACAATAGACTGTTCTTGTCGGTAGACTTGACATGGAGATCAGTGGATAAAGTACCATCCCCATTGATAATAACCATAGTATCCAGAAAAGAAATGGATTTAGGATCATATTGATTTCTCATGTTCTTGGATTAATCTTTTTATTGCTTAAAAACAGACAGAAAAATGTTTTACCTCACTAAAACAATCAGCATACTTTTTTGCATCGTTCCCTGCTCAAGAGATATGGTATGTTCAGAACACATTCCTGCATAGTCAGACACAACCATTGCACAGTACATAGCAAGGGCACATTTATAAGATTATCTCAGCACAGGGACATTTTCATTTAACATATCCAATTGTGAACCTTATCTTTATCTACTTTACAAAGATCTACTGATTAAAATTTGTTTGTGAGACAACCCCTTTAAAAGAAGCTTTTTTATCAAACTGTCTAAAAACTAATTTTTTTTTTTACGGGAGCAGGAACAGTCTAGCCGTTTTCAAATTGAAGAAGCAATAGCTCTTATTTTGGGAGATGTTTATCTGTAAGTACCTTCAAGAGAGCACATTGCCCAGTATTAGCACTGTTTAGCTGTTCTATCTGTCAGAGGCTTTAAATTCTACTATGGACAGACTAGGCGCAAGGCATTCCATCTGGCAGATTCCAGAGGAACTGCAGACTTTACTCTTTAACCCCTGTACTGGGATCTGGTCTTACATTGTCATCCACTGGTTTGCTTCCACGGATAGACAAACACATATTGACCACTTACATCTCTGAATGTGTAATTAACTACATTTTTGGAAAACAGCTGGTGCATTTACTTAACCTCAAAATCATCACATGCTACTCACAGTGACCCTCAGCTGTGTTATTAAGTGCTGTCTTCCACTCATCTCCTTCGCAGTTCGATGAAGGGACAAAATTGCCAAGAGGAAGAATAGTCAAAAAATTAGCTAAGGTCAAAATTAGAAATGTCTACTAGGAATATAGCAAGGCAAGAAAGTTTACAGAAGCAAGTCAGATTATAACTGGCAGCAGACAGCAGGATTTCAGGAGCTGAAATAGCTTGCAGTCCCACTTAGGTCAAACAGCATGGAGCAAACACTGTCAGCAATTAACATTTGATCTCCCAGCCTGGACAGAACTATAAGTCCCAGTGTGCACAGAACTAGAATTGTTGCCCCACGTTACCTGCAGTGAGAGTGTAATGCTACCTGTTGACAGAATCAGACACAAAAAGGGGCAAGCACTAATACAGAGGCCACACTAGCATTGGAAAAACACAGCTGACAGCCAGGATATATATGGCTGCTGTGACTGTGCTATGGCACTGGCAGCAGCAGAAGTCACATGGTTGAAACATGTAAGAGGGTGGTCTAGAAGATCCCTGGAAATGTAAGACCAGTAATGCAGCCCTGGCAGCAGCAGTACTACAATATAGATGACATTTTGGACAATAAGTAGGTTCATAGCATCAGCATGGGCCATCAGCATAGGTGGCAGCAGAATGTTGAAGAAGACAAACAATAAACCATCAGGGAGGCAGAGGCTGTTGCTGATATAATCATTTGCATCTGTGAAAGGTTAATGAAAGTTGGCTCTGACCCATGCCTGATTGATTTTGACAAATGTAAGGTTTCCATGCTTTCTTTGGATAATCTGGTCCTTTTGACTATGAAAAGCTACATGCCACACTGAATATTCTCTGTAATATTACACAGGAGACTGAACATGACTGTACACCTTTAGCATATTGGGACTATTCTTGCCACTCGTTGAATCTGCTGACCCAGAAGTCTAAAGGATTGGGCTCTGGATACCTGCCTAAGAACTGCCACAAACTATATATGATTGAACCTGACCGTTCAGCAGGTGTGACTCTGTTAGCTGAAATGCATATGATTGTCACTATGGCAGATAAAACATCTGCTTTATCATGTCAAATATACTGAAGCTGTTGTTGCTACTTCAAACAGACTTGGTACAAGCTACTACAACTGGCAAATTCCAGAGGCTCCCCGACCTTCAGACTTTAACACCTGTAAAGTGATTTGATCTTAGAATGGGGTCCATTTGATTGCTTCCACAGAAGGGCTGCTGACTGGAGAATTGAAACAGTCAAAAGGGGACATCATACGGGCTTTATACTGAGAAGTTATGTCAGAGACATAATACAATGATTCTGCTTTTTTCACCTCTTCAAAGTGCAACAGTAGGAGACACACGGCTCTCATCAGCTACCCATGGTTCCCCTTGCTCCTGTTTGACTGATGTATGATATACTCTGTCTGCACTTTACACTGCTTGTACAGGTTCTCCAAAAGATGCAGAATCAAATTCCATAGGGTTGGGATATTGCAAATCAAAAGTTCATCTGGCAGACCGTTCTGTTTTTGGAAAGCCAGGAGGCCATGCTTTGCCATGTGAGAATAATTGAAATAAGATGACGTGTTCCTAGTCATAACCAAAACCTAAATTAAGTTGGTATATTTCTGATATAAATGTTATTCAATAAAATTCAGTACATGTACAGTGCAGAGAGTGTTACTTTTCCAGGCCGTAAGCAACCAGAATTACTTGAGCATTGTCACTTATAACAATTTTCAGTAGCACTTCATGGGGATTCTTCCAGCAAAAATTGTTGCATAATGCAAAGTAGCAACTCGTATGTTCTTTTCTTTTTCTATGGATGTGGTAGTGTGATGGCTTTTACGGTTTTTTGAAAAACAACATTTAAAATGCGCACTCTGTTTTTTACTTGTGTCACTATTTATTTTTTATTGCAGTCTTTGAACACATTGTTTACATTTTAGATTATATATGATTTCTAGACTAGACAAATAAAACCAGTTTCATAAAATCAAAATATACCCTTTCTTTAAAACAACAGCAAAAAAAACCAAAGAAAAAATAGACAAGAAAAGCAAGGTAGCTTTATGTCCTAAAAGCAAGCACCTGAACCAGGGCATTGTATTAGGGTGGTATGTACAGGTTTCTTATTTTATTACTAAAACATATCAAAGAACACTGCAGGAGAGAAAAAGCGCAATAGGGTCTTATCCGTGGAGATTTCCAAATGTACAGGGTGGGCCATTTATATGGATACACCTAAATAAAATGGGAATGGTTGGTGATATCAACTTCCTGTTTGTGGCACATTAGTATATGGAAGGGGGAAAACTTTTCAAGATGGGTGGTAACCATGGCGGCCACTTTGAAGTTGGCCATTTTGGATCTAACTTTATTTTTTCAATGGGAAGAGGGTCATGTGACACATCAAACGTATTGAGAATTTCACAAGAAAAACAATTGTGTGCTTGGTTTTAACGTAACTTTATTCTTTTATGAGTTATTTCCAAGTTTATGACCACTTATAAAATGTGTTCAAAGTGCTGCCCATTGTTTTGGATTGTCAATGCAACCCTCTTCTCCCACTCTGGACACACTGAGGCCATGTGCAAATGTTCAGTATTTTTCGCGGGTTTTTTTGCGTTTTTTCGCTATAAAAACGTGAAAAAAATGCGAAAAAAAAGCTTACATATGCCTCCCATTATTTTAAAAGTATTCCGCATTTCTTGTGCAAATGTTGCATTTTTTCCGAGAAAAAATCGCATAGCGGAAAAAAAAGCTGCATGTTCATTAAATTTGCGGAATTGCGGGGATTCCGTACACCTAGGAATGCATTGATCTGCTTACTTCCCACACAGGGCTGTGCCCACCATGCGGGAAGTAAACAGATTATGTGTGGTTGGTACCCAGGGTGGAGGAGAGGAGACTCTCCTCCATGGACTGGGCACCATATAATTGGTAAAAAAAAAGAATTAAAAGAAAAAATAGTGATATACTCACCTTCGATGGCCCCCGGAGTCTTCCCGCCTTTCATCGGTGCATGCTGCCGCTTCCGTTCCTATAGATGGTGTGTGTGAAGGACCTGCGATGACGTCGCGGTCACATGACTGCGATGACGTCACGGTCACGTGACCGCGACATCATCGAAGGTCCTGCACACACCATCTATTGGAACGGACGCCGCTGAGGAGATCGGCTGTCTGCAGAGGGTGAGTATAACCATTTTTTAATTTTTTTATTATTTTTAACATGATATCTTTTTACTATTGATGCTGCATAAACAGCATCTATAGTAAAAAGTTGGTCACACTTGTCAAACAGTATGTTTGACAAGTGTGACCAACATGTCAGTCAGTTTTCCAAGCGATGCTACAGATTGCTTGGAAAACTTTAGCATTCTGCAAGCTAATTTCTCTTGCAAAATGCTAAAAAAAGCGAAAAAAACGGGAAAAAAATGCAGAAAAAAATATGCAGATTTCTTGCAGAAAATTTCCAGTTTTCTTCAGGAAATTTCTGCAAGAAATCCTGACGTGTGCACATACCCTGATAGTAACACCGCAGGAGAAATGCTAGCACAGGCTTCCAGCATCCATTGTTTCAGATGCTGCATATCTTGTATTTTCACAGCATAGACAATTGCCTTCAGACGACCCCAAAGATAAAAGTCTAAGTGGGTCAGATTGGGAGACATTACTGGCCATTCAACTGGCCCACGACAACCAATCCACTTTCCAGGAAACTTTTCATGTAGGAATGCTCAGACCTGACATCCATAATAACACAGAGCACCATGGAGTACAAAGAACACCAAGAGGTTAAAATAAAACCAAAAAATCATTTATTGAATCAGAAATACATACAAATAGTGCTAGCCAAATAATTAAGGAATCAAAAAAAGGAGGGAAATAAGTACAAGAGACATGCTGGCACAGCAGGAGGAACAACTAGTACAAACAGTAAGATCACCAGGGGTGGGGGAAACAAAACCCCAATCAAATGGGTGCATGTGAAACCATCACGACCATAATAGGTAAAGACCAAGGGGCTGCTAGTAAATACCGTGAACTATACCACATAGAACAAGCCTCCAAAATCACACGTATCCCAGAGATTGTTTAAAGCTCACCCATAGTAGCTGGCATGAAGTGTAGGTCCTCCCGCTAAGACCCATAATGTGGTGGTGCACCATCTTATTATCTATTGAAGAAGGAGGTAACAGATTGACCAAATATTAATCATCTTAGTTGACACCTATATTTGCCAAAGTGATAATCCTTTTCATAATACTGTTGGACAACAGATATATTGGTTATCAATTGTGGGTCTTCTTAAAAGCTGGCTAAGCCACAACTGACAACATTAAACAAAAGTCAACACAGCATTAAAAGGCAAGGTTGGAGCTTACCACAATTATGGAATTAGAATCTGTGGGAGGAAAGACTGGTGGGTGCCAAGTCTCCAGCTGGTGTAGCACAGTGACAGTAGAAAGAGTCAAGAGAGCACCACTTCCAGCTGATAGATAAAAACGGTTTACTTATTTGTCAAGCCATAAAAACGACAAACAGGGGTAAAAGTCTGACGCATTTCTGGTGTTCTAGTTTCTGTTAATCATAGCAAAGCAATGAAATAACAATGGTCTCGTTTTAAGCTAAGCAAAGCCAATCACATGGAACCTGTGAGTGACATGAATGAGTGACAGCTGTGAAGAAAACTTGAACATGCAAATTTACAACATAAATACAAATAATGTACATTCAATAAATATAAAAAGATTACTCATATAATTATTACCTCTAGGATATTTACTGTCCAAATTTAATATTCAGTAGTCTTCCGGCAATATGAGGCATTTTTGCCAACTCCCCCTTTAGGAGGATAATGCTCTTTTTCTATTCCAAAGAATTTGGAATGTGTCAAGTCACCATTATGTGACAAAGTGCTTAACTGCACCAGACTAAGACCCATTTTTTTAACAATATCACTCAAGTGTTCAGAAATCTGTTGTTTTAATTTTCTCGTACTGCATGCCACTTACTGCACTTTGCACAAGTCGCAACAGATGGAGTATACTACTTGGTTAGTATCACAATGAATGAATTCATCAATATGATGGATATCTCCTTGGGATGAGCTATAGCCTGTGTTACCAGGAATGTCAGGTTATTACATCGCTCAGTACAGGTAAGCTTAGCTGTAATTTTAAGAGGACAGAAGAGTTTAGTCTACAGTATTTAGCCCCTATTGTCCTTTTTTGGATATATATGCCGTGAGCAGGTTCTTATTTCTGCTCACTGTATTTACAAGATGGTGGCTATAGCGAGGTTTTAGCCACAATCATCCTAACTTTGTATGTAATGTATATTTGAGGACATTACTGTATATCATATTGCAGAATAATAGCATTATATTAATACTAGTATATTCAAATTAAAGAAAACAGCAGGAGAGAAAAAGCGCAATAGGGTCTTAGCCGTGGAGATTTCCAAATGTACAGGGTGGGCCATTTATATGCTAAATAAAATGGGAATGGTTGGTGATAGCAACTTCCTGTTTTATCAGCGCTCCGGTCTGGGTCATCCTCATTGAGATGCTGCAACAGCTGGATTTTGTAAGGTTGCTATTTGTGAGTAGCTAATATCCGCTGAAAGGATGTTCAACTGATGCCAGATCGGCGCGCTGTATTTGCAGATTGGGCAAAATAAAAATTGGAACAGGACCCTCAGTTTACACAGAACATTATGTTCAGTGATGAGGTAAACTTTTTTGGGTGGGTCATTTATATGGGTACACCTAAATAACATGGGAATGGTGACAGTTTTCTTGTGTAGGGTGTCTTACATTGAAATCTGCTGCAATGACCCGGGTACTGCGTTCACCAGACATCAACACAATTTCTATCCGCTCCTCGTGGGTTAACTTCTGCGACATGTCAATGGCTGTAAACAAAGAGAAACTTGTAAATAATTAATGAAAGAATAAAGTGAAGTTAAAACCAAGCACACATTGTTAATCTTGTGAAATTCTCAATAGGTTTGATGTGTCACATGACCCTCTTCCCATTGGAAAAAATAAAGTTGGATCCAAAATGGCCGACTTCAAAATGACCACCATGGTCACCACCCATCTTGAAAAGTTTCCCCCCTCCCAAGTACTAATGTGCCACAAACAGGAAGTTGATATCACAAACCATTCCTATTTTATTTAGGTGTATCCATAAATATATACATTATCATTAAATTTTATTGCTCATAGAACTTAATACAACTGAATGAAATTATTAAACAGATCATCAAAATACATAAACCATTAAATGAATATCTAACTGTATTTAAATAAATCATAGGACGAAAGAAGTACATCGACACTATAATATATTACTATAATATATGTGCGTGGCACTGTGACTGACAGAACTTGACAGGAAACGTGAGTGAACTATGTGGCACTGTGACTGATAGAACTTGTTCAGTAAACATGAGTGAACTATGTGGCACTGTGACTGACAGAACTTGTTCAGTAAACGTGACTGAACTACGTGGCACTGTGACTGACAGAACTTGCTCAGTAAACGTGACTGAACTACGTTGCACTGTGACTGACAGAACTTGTTCAGTAAACATGAGTGAACTATGTGGCACTGTGACTGACAGAACTTGTTCAGTAAACGTGAGTGAACTACGTGGCACTGTGACTGACAGAACTGCGCCTGTCACTGATTGGTCGCGGGCGGCTGGCGCGAGCAATCAGCAACGCAGGATTTCCGTTGCAGACAAGCAGACAGAATCAGACAATTATATAGTATATATATATATATATATATATATATATATATATATATATATATATATATACAGTGGGGCAAAAAAGTATTTAGTCAGTCAGCAATAGTGCAAGTTCCACCACTTAAAAAGATGAGAGGCGTCTGTAATTTACATCATAGGTAGACCTCAACTATGGGAGACAAACTGAGAAAAAAAAATCCAGAAAATCACATTGTCTGTTTTTTTTATCATTTCATTTGCATATTATGGTGGAAAATAAGTATTTGGTCAGAAACAAAATTTCATCTCAATACTTTGTAATATATCCTTTGTTGGCAATGACAGAGGTCAAACGTTTTCTGTAAGTCTTCACAAGGTTGCCACACACTGTTGTTGGTATGTTGGCCCATTCCTCCATGCAGATCTCCTCTAGAGAAATGATGTTTTTGGCTTTTCGCTTGGCAACACGGACTTTCAACTCCCTCCAAAGGTTTTCTATAGGGTTGAGATCTGGAGACTGGCTAGGCCACTCCAGGACCTTGAAATGCTTCTTACGAAGCCACTCCTTCGTTGCCCTGGTGGTGTGCTTTGGATCATTGTCATGTTGAAAGACCCAGCCACGTTTCATCTTCAATGCCCTTGCTGATGGAAGGAGGTTTGCACTCAAAATCTCACGATACATGGCCCCATTCATTCTTTCATGTACCCGGATCAGTCGTCCTGGCCCCTTTGCAGAGAAACAGCCCCAAAGCATGATGTTTCCACCACCATGCTTTACAGTAGGTATGGTGTTTGATGGATGCAACTCAGTATTCTTTTTCCTCCAAACACGACAAGTTGTGTTTCTACCAAACAGTTCCAGTTTGGTTTCATCAGACCATAGGACATTCTCCCAAAACTCCTCTGGATCATCCAAATGCTCTCTAGCAAACTTCAGACGGGCCCGGACATGTACTGGCTTAAGCAGTGGGACACGTCTGGCACTGCAGGATCTGAGTCCATGGTGGCGTAGTGTGTTACTTATGGTAGGCCTTGTTACATTGGTCCCAGCTCTCTGCAGTTCATTCACTAGGTCCCCCCGCGTGGTTCTGGGATTTTTGCTCACCGTTCTTGTGATCATTCTGACCCCACGGGGTGGGATTTTGCGTGGAGCCCCAGATCGAGGGAGATTATCAGTGGTCTTGAATGTCTTCCATTTTCTAATTATTGCTCCCACTGTTGATTTCTTCACTCCAAGCTGGTTGGCTATTGCAGATTCAGTCTTCCCAGCCTGGTGCAGGGCTACAATTTTGTTTCTGGTGTCCTTTGACAGCTCTTTGGTCTTCACCATAGTGGAGTTTGGAGTCAGACTGTTTGAGGGTGTGCACAGGTGTCTTTTTATACTCATAACAAGTTTAAACAGGTGCCATTACTACAGGTAATGAGTGGAGGAAAGAGGAGACTCTTAAAGAAGAAGTTACAGGTCTGTGAGAGCCAGAAATCTTGATTGTTTGTTTCTGACCAAATACTTATTTTCCACCATAATAGGCAAATAAAATGATAAAAAAACAGACAATGTGATTTTCTGGATTTTTTTTTCTCAGTTTGTCTCCCATAGTTGAGGTCTACCTATGATGTAAATTACAGACCCCTCTCATCTTTTTAAGTGGTGGAACTTGCACTATTGCTGACTGACTAAATACTTTTTTTCCCCACTGTATATATACTAGATGGTAGCCCGATTCTAATGCATCGGGTATTCTAGAATATGTATGTAGTTTATTTATGAATATTTTAGAATAATACATTGAATACACAGGATTCGGCCGGCCGTGACCAATTAGCGAAGCGTGATTCAAATCCCGCGCCAATTCGCAGCCGGACTGCGCCTGTCACTGATTGTTCATGGCCGGCCATGTAGTATATAACAACCCACGTAGTAAATAGCACAGCCACGTAGTATATTGCACAGACACGTAGTATATAGCACAGCCACGTAGTATGTAGCACAGCCACATAGTATATAGCACAGCCCACGGAGTTTATAGCACAGCCCATGAAGTATGTAGCACAGCTACGTAGTATATAGCACAGCCCATGGAGTGTATAACAGCCCACATAGGATATAACACAGCCACGTAGTTTATAACAGCCAACGTATCATATAACACAGGTCACATAGTAGTATATAACAGCCCATGCACGCAGTATATAACATAGCCCACGTAGTGTATAACACAGCCCATGTAGTGTATAATACAGAGCACGTAGTGTTTAACACAGGCCACGTAGTGTATAACACAGGCAACGTAGTGTATAACACAGGCCACATAGTGTATAACACAGCCCACATAGTATATTGCACAGCCCACGTAGTATATAGCACAGCCCACGCAGTATATTGCACAGCGCATGTAGTACATTGCACAGCCCATGTAGTACACTGCACAGCCCACGTAGTATATTGCACAGCCCACGTAGTATATTGCACAACCTACGTAGTATATTGCACAGCCCACATAGTATATTGCACAGCCCATGTAGTATATTGTACAGCCCATGCAGTATATAGCACAGCCCATGTAGTATATTGCACAGCCACATAGTATATTGCACAGCCCATGTAGTATATTGCACAGCCACGTAATATATTGCACAGCCCATGTAGTACACTGCACAGCCCATGTAGTATATTGCACAGCCCACGTAGTATATTGCACAGCCCACACTTGCACAGCCCACACAGTATATTGCACAGCCCACATAGTATATTGCACAGCCCACGTAGTATATTGCACAGCCCACGCAGTATATAGCACAGCCCACATAGTATATTGCACAGCCACGTAGTATATTGCACAGCCACGTAATATATTGCCCAGCCCACATACTATATTGCACAGCCACGCAGTATATAGCACAGCCCATGTAGTATATTGCACAGCCCACTCAGTATATAGCAATATGGGCATCATATCCCTGTTAAAAAAAAGAATTAAAATAAAAAATAATTATATACTCACCTTCCGTTGGCCCCCGGATGCAGGCGAAGCGGTTACCGACGCTCCTCGCACGCTCCGGTCCCAAGAGTACATTGCGGTCTCGCGAGATGATGACGTAGCGGTCTCGCAAGACCGCTACGTCATCATCTCGCGAGACCGCAATGCATGGAGCGGTCACCGGAGCATCGCGAGGAGCGGGAAAGGCCGGTTCTGGATCCGAGGGGCCGATGGACGGTGAGTATATAACTGTTTTTTATTTTTTTATTATTTTTAACATTAGATCTTTTTACTATTGATGCCGCATAGGCAGCATCAATAGTAAAAAGTTGGTCACACAGGGTTAATAGCAGCGGTATCGGAGTGCATTACACTGCGGCATAACGCGGTCCGTTACCGCTGCCATTAACCCTGTGTGAGCGCTTACTGCGGGGAGTATGGAGCGGGCACTGACTGCGGGGAGTAAGGAGCGGCCATTTTGCCGCTGGACTGTGCCCATCGGTGATTGGTCGTGGCCGTTTTGCCACGACCAATCAGCAGCTTGGATTTCCATGACAGACAGAGGCCACGACCAATGAATATCCGCGACAGACAGAAAGACAGAAGGACAGAAAGACAGACGGAAGTGACCCTTAGACAATTATATAGTATATATGTATATATATATATATATATATATATATATATATATATATATATATATATATATATATTCATAATTACTCTTAAAGAGATTGTCAAGTAGTTTGGAAATGTTATACAATGTCATCAGACTTTTTTGTATGTTTGGAATAACTTACATAGGAGAATATTTTTTTCAGCATGCTTTGTGAAATTGACCATTCAAAGTTTAATTTATTTTTATCTTGATGTTGTCTCAAACAAACAGCTTAGTTCTCTCATGTAGGGTTTCTACACATGATGTATAGCACCTTCTCTAAAGTCATTATTTCATTTCCCAGATCTCATAGGATGGTTATTTTGTTTGCTTCTAGTCATATCACATGATTTATGCATTCAATTCTTTTTGTGCAAATGGGGTTTCACATGTTTCACCAAGATGTAGAGCCACTCATGCTACTGAGACTACTTCATTTTTTTAGTGTGTTCAAGTGATTTTACTAGTGCTAGGTTATTCATATACACATATGATGAGCACCTAAAACAGCTCTTTTCAATTAAATGTATCTTTACTATTTTTAGGCCAAGATAGATTGCATAGAAAATACACATTCATTATCAAAACACTGAATTTCCCACTCCCAACTTTGCCACTAATTAGGAAGAAACATATACGGTAATTAATTTTCCTTTTCCTTCCAAAACATACTACAAATATAATTCCTAA